>NW_022639459.1:3575263-3577083 GCF_010583005.1 Odontomachus brunneus | reverse complement strand
CCCCCCTAAGCGTATTGTTCACGCGGACGCAAGAGCAGGAAGGTTGGGTCGAGCTACTTGAACTAAAATGTATTATACTACACTTTCTATGTAATATCTGCGCTCACCAAAGTTTATCTCTTATATATTACATTTACTCATCAAACTATTTTTTATATCTTTCTTATGTTAGTACTAAAGGTGCTACAGAACCCGATTTTGGCGTTAGGCTCTTAAAAAATTTTAATTAATTAAAATATAGACTCGTACTGCACCTCAATATAATGTTTACTCACAATAATTTAGATCATTTTTTTCGACATTTTTTTTCCAAAAAACGCTCTGTCGCACCCTTGGGATTATTTTCCTGATTATTAGCTCCTGCACACAGAACGCGGTAATCCTTGCTGCGTGGCAGAAATTCGTGTGACAGCCAATCAATATGCTGGTTTCTGTAATAACCTTCTAGCTCTTACGAAAAAACAACATATTGATTGGCTGTCGCGCGAACTTCCGCCGCGCGGCAAGCATTACCGCGTCCTGTGTGCAGAAGCCATAAAAATATCACAATGGCCTGGTTTATATCATGCACTTGATACGCGTATTAAATAGTAACTTTCTATCAGATAATCTTAATATCGACAATGCATATCAACAGAGACGCATTCTATCAATACAATTCGTTTTGTTGATGAGTATTATACCAACTTAATATACCGTTATTTATATATATCGTCGATATTAAGATTATCTTATAGAAAGTTACTATTTAGTACACGTATCAAGTGCACGATGTAAACCAAGCTATTCATTGGTCTGTCTTTTCAGCTGCACTGCTGAACTGGTACAATAAGCTAAAGTGAGACAAGTATATTTTTTCTCACTTTAACTTATTGCACCAGTTCAGTAGTGCAGCTGAAAAGAACAGACCACATATTACGATTTTCTTTGCTCAAAATTTGGCCAAATACCAACGTTATGGCTCCTGCACACAGGACGCGGTAATGTTTGCCGCGTGGCGGAAGTTCGCGCGACAGCCAATCAATATGCTGCTTTCCGTAATAATTAGCTCTTACGGAAAAACAACATATTGATTGGCTGTCCCGCGGACTTTCGCCGCGCAGCAAGCATTATCGCGTCCTGTGTGCAGGAGCCATTGGTTTCGGGTTCTCCGCCAGATGTCTCTACTATGACTTCCTATAGACCTTAAAGCTGATGGCACATAGAAAAACTTAACAGTAAAACGTAAGCAGTAAGCAAATTGACCAATCACAGTCATTGATTCTTCTTACGGTCCAAGAATCAACGACTGTGATTGGTCAATTTGCTTACTGCTTAAGTTTTTCTGTGTGCCACGTCCCTTAACATGACTCACTATACAGCGTATCCTATATTGCATCACTGGTTCGTAGCATCAACATCTCTCGACGTGCGTTAACGTAGCTTGTTGGGTACGCAGCGTACTTCGTTAGATTTTGTAAATGCTGGCAAGAGTTAATTTATTGTACGAATGTCTGACTTCGCGAAAAATCAATTGCTGAAGTTTGGCTGGAGTGAAGGTAAAATTATAATAATTTTGGTATATAAATTATTATCATAATAGTTTAACCTCTATAAGGTACGCGTATATGATGTACGCGTGTGTGTATGTTGCTACACGTGTTCTCTTGTTAAACTGCATGGCTACCTTTAATGCGTTTATTTAATATGTGTCTCATTTTGCCTGAACATTTATTTATTTCCTGCGATTATTTTACGCCTATATCCAAACAAAATGTATAAATCGTCATATATATATATATATATATATATATATATATATATATATATATATATATATA
>NW_022639459.1:3572994-3575253 GCF_010583005.1 Odontomachus brunneus | reverse complement strand
ATATATATATATATATATATATATATATATATATATATATATATATATATATATTGATATCACTCATTAATTGCTCAGTGAGTTTCTAGATTTGATTATTTTATACATTTAGAACATTGTTTTATACATTTTTAGATACATTTAGATACATTTAGATTTACAGCAAATCCAAGAATTCACTAAACGTATGTTGAGTAGTGTAGTATTGAATATATACACTGTGACCTCTCTCAAGCTAGCAAGACCAAGTGAGCAGAATCAAATGGGACTTATCGCATTTTTTAGTATTCATTTTGTACTATTTTGTACCACAAAAAAAATTTGTACCACATGCCGTTTAAAAAAAAATGGTGGTGTTGCTAACTTGGTATCAAACTAGCAGGACCAAAAAAAATTAAAAAAATAAATAAACTATGGTATACACAATTAGTACTGAATTTGTACCATTCAAAATAAATCGAAAATTTTATATTTTCCCCTTTAAACAACCCCTCCCTTATCTAAACCTAATATAAAGATAGCAGGATCACGATTTTTTTCACTTTTTCTTGATGGTACAAATTAGTATAAATTCAAAAACGATAAAATCTATTATTTCTTGTCGTTTTTTACCAGTTTTTATTTTGTTCTCTTTATATTAAGTTAGCAGAACCACAATATTTTTTTAAATAGTACGGGGTACAAAATTATTTTTTATGGTACAAAAAAGTACACAATGAGTAATAAAAAATGCAATAAATATAATTTGATTCTATCGATTTAATTCTTAATAATCGAAAGAGAGAAATTTTATTTTTGAGGTTGGTTAAATGTGAGGTTGTTTTAAGGGGTAAACAGAAATATTTGCATACTTTTCTCAGTGGTACAAATTAGTACAAATTCAAAAACGATAAAATCTATTGCAATTTGCCGTTTTTCAATGATATTTACTTTGTTAGCTTAAAATTAAGTCAGCAGAACTACAATTTTTTATAAATAAAACAAGGTATAAAATCATTTTTAATGGTACAAAATATTACAATAAGTACTGAAAAATGCAATAAATTTGATTTGATTTTACTGATTTAATACTTAATAATCGAAGCAGAAAGCTTTATTCTTGAAGCTGAGGTCAAAGTTGAGGTTATTTTAAAGGGTCGGTAGGAATATTTTTGATACTTTTTTTGGTGGTACAAATTGGTACAAATTCTGAAACGACAAAATCTACTATTTGTTTCGTTTTTTTAACAATTTTTATTTTTCTGACTTTATATTAAGTCAGTAGGATCACGATTTCTCTTAAAGGATGTGGAATATAAAATTGTTTTTAATGGTACAAAATTACATTAATCGTGTAGTATTTTGTATTATCAAAAATGATTTTGTACCTCGTTTTATTTAAAAAAATATTGTGGTTCTGCTGACTTAGTATAAAGAAAACAAAATAAAAACTGGTAAAAACCGACAGAAAACAATATATTTTATTGTTTCTGAATTTTTACTAATTTGTACCACCGAGAAAAGTATGTAAATATTTCTGTTTACCCCTTAAAACAACCTCACATTTAACCAACCTCAAAAATAAAATTTCTCTCTTTCGATTATTAAGAATTAAATCGATAGAATCAAATTATATTTATTGCATTTTTTATTACTCATTGTGTACTTTTTTGTACCATAAAAAATAATTTTGTACCCCGTACTATTTAAAAAAATATTGTGGTTCTGCTAACTTAATATAAAGAGAACAAAATAAAAACTGGTAAAAAACGACAAGAAATGATAGATTTTATCGTTTTTGAATTTGTACTAATATGTACCATCAAGAAAAAGTGAAAAAATCGTGATCCTGCTATCTTTATATTAGGTTTAGATAAGGTTGTTTAAAGGGGAAAATATAAAATTTTCGATTTATTTTGAATGGTACAAATTAGTACAAATTCAGTACTAATTGTGTGTATCATGGTTTATTTATTTTTTTTTTTTTTTTTTGGTCCTGCTAGCTTGATATCAAGTTAGCAGCGCCACCATTTTTTTTAAAACGGCACGTGGTACAAATTTTTTTTGTGGCACAAAATAATACAAAATGAGTACTAAAAAATGCGATAGGTCCCATTTCATTCTGCTCATTTGGTCCTGCTAGCTTGAGAGAGGTTACACTGTGTACAGTACACTCTGAGAAAAGACATGGTGATGGCAACTATAAGAGGTTTATTTGTACAGAATTATATATATATATATATATATATATATATATATATATATATATATATACACACA
>NW_022639459.1:3570080-3572914 GCF_010583005.1 Odontomachus brunneus | reverse complement strand
TATATATATATATATATATACACACACACACACACACACACACACACGTGTGTGTGTGTGTGTGTGTGTGTATATATGTATAATATGTATATTTTTGTGTATATATATATATATATATATATATATAATTCTATACAAATAAACCTCTTAGTTGCCATCATTATGTCTTTTCTCAGAGTGTACTGTACACAGTGTATGTATCCAATACTACACTACTCAACATATGCTTAGTGAGCTCTTGGATTTGGTTAAAATCTAAATGTATCTAAATGTATCTAAAAATGTATAAAACACTGTTCTAAATGTATAAAATAATCAAATCCAGAAACTCACTGAGCAATTAATGAGTGATATTAATACTGAATGCATCTGTGTTAAAAAAAAATGGTTATGTTCAGCAAATGCAATAATTGAGTAATTGGGTTTTGAAATATAGATAAGATTAGTAGGTCTAAGAATATGCACCAATCATATATAATTTTATTCAATGATTGTATAGCCATTATAAGTATTATACAAACTTTTATTACTAAAATCCTTAAAAACAAAATTATAATCAAGCTAGGACTTTAAAAAAAGTAGCTATTAAAAAACAAATAAAATATAAAGATATTTTATAGTATATATATTATCTTGTTATTTTAAATAAACTTGAGCTTGCACTCCAAGATCAGCTGAGATAGCATATTGATTGCTATATATTCTGAGGGACACATGAGTTTCTCTAAGGACTGTGTTACTTCCTAGACATTTTTATGATTATCACGACAATCAATAATAAAAACTTTACAATTTTTTAAATTATATTTAGGAAGTAAATATAGTGTATTGAATTTATTATTAAATTTACATTGCATACAATAATGTCACTTTTTTGTTGTAATGTAGCAACAAACTCACTAAAAGTTATACTCAGATATTATATTTAACATGACATATTATTTAAAGCAAATTTTGATCATCTTTTCCGTATTTTTTTCGTATTTCTATTTCGTCATTCTGTGTTATAAATACGAGTACAATCTAATCAGTCATAATAAACTCAACATTGTTGAATTTCGTGATTTAATATACTTAAAGTTGGTATAAAGTTTATGTATATCAGTCTATCAGGGTCACTTGTAGAGATGGTGGTTTTATTTACCTAATTAAAAATAATTTTACTAGATATTTAGAAAAATATTGAATTAAAAATAATAAAATAACAATAATGTAATACCAAGAATTTGGACCTGGTGAAATATAATTCACTATGGTCAAAGTGATAGAGTAGAATGAAAAGATTTAAAACTATTATATGATATATGACTGCCTTTATCCTTCTTTTTCTTCTTACTTTTTTTCATTTACAGGAAAAGGACTTGGAAAAAATGAGAATGGCATTACAAAGCCTATAAAAGCCACGTTAAAATCTGGTGTCGAAGGTCTCGGGTATAAAGAAACTTTCGACGCGTGGTGGGAAAAAAAATTCAATAGTGTCATTCAAAACATCCAGGTCAAGTCAAGTCAGGATGGAGCTACTTTATCTACAGTCGTTGATGATTCTTCTAAGATGAAAGAGAATAAATCCAAAATGCATCCATATGCCAATTTCCAGCAAATCTGTGCCCTTCATAATGGTCATTTAATACAAAATAACTCTACGACGTCGGAAGAAGAGGTAGGAACTCCACAAGCTTCTGTAGATGTTTCATTAAACTTCAATCAGTTTCACACAAAAAATGATGAAGTAACGCCAAATATGGCAACAAAGCCACCTTGTACACCAAGTGCAAAACTAGAGAGAATTGCGTTACAAGATCAGTCACTAATATCTGCAATGTCAGACTCGTCATGTAACATGCCATGTAACTCGTCATGTAGGAGCCTGTTGAACCGCTATACCTGCCGACGTACTTATCGCTCTATTTTTTCATCACATTCTTTGCAAAAATACTCTTTGCCTCTTAAATATACTTCTGAAACAAAACCTAATATTCAACCTAATCATGCAATACTGAACAAAGTGAATCAAACACCTGAGGAGAAAGAGAAAAAAGATGAATACGAAACAAATAACAATATAATGTATACTCTACGAACTTTAACTACTACATCCAAATCCAGCAACAAAAAATTTAGAAAGAAGATAAACAATCTGATGCAGCAATTAAACAGTTGTAGTATAAAGGAAACTGAATCCAAGTGTGACCTTGTGAAAGATAAATTTTTGCGAAATGTGAAAGGTAACAGAAAAAAGTGTTTAAAGAAAAAAAAGGATGTTGCATATGCACAATTGATAAAGGAAGAGCTAGAATCATACACAGAGAAAGAAGATACAAGTAAACAGACGACAAGTCAAAATGAAAAGGAATATAGACCAGTAATACAGCTTGAGATGAATGATGATACACCTTCAAAACAAGAAAGCTATAAACCACCACATGAACCACTCGTGAAAGGATCTACCTGTGTAATCACTTTGACGAGGTTTGGAGCATCACGGGATGGAGATACAGATATGGCTTCAACTAAAAACAGTAAAAATTCTTTATATTTCCACAAATCTAAAAAGAGACGTAAAAATAAGCATAAACATAACCAGCGCTCGAAAATAGAAGACGTAATTAAAAATATTGTAAATAAACGTGATATAGACTTTGTATCAAAAGCTCTAACAAAAATTAATCTTACGGAAGATGTAAGTGCTATAATTAAAAAAAAACCTACTCAAACTCATATCACACCCGTTTAAAAAAAGAAATTTAAAGCAGGAAATGCTAAAAATGGGAAATGATCATAGAAATTATAATAAGAATAATAATAACACGTTTATATATATATATATATATATA
>NW_022639459.1:3560502-3570029 GCF_010583005.1 Odontomachus brunneus | reverse complement strand
ATATATATATATATATATATATATATATATATATATATATATATATATATATATATATATATATATATATATATATATATATATATATATAAGTAGATAAAATTATAGACTGATTATCTTTGATGTGACATAAATATATCAAAATAATCAAGTCATTTCTGGTATAGATCACACAGATATGAAAGTTCTAGTGATTAAGCTATAAACAAACAAAAATATCTAATCAAGATAAAAAATAATAATTCCAGTTACTTATAATTTTCGTAAAATTGGTACAATAATAGTAATCAATTTATATTGAGTTATATTGGCATATTGATGATTTAAAGAAGAAATTAATTAATCTGATGAATTCTTATTTCTTTTTGTAGAACATTCAATGTTTTACTATTTTTAATCTTTTATATATATATATATATATATATATATACCTAAGAATATCTGGAATGTAAAATATGTTATTAAGTCCACTGCCGCGAAACATTGAATTGATAACGCAGAAGCGAGAAAACAAATGTTAAGAATTCTTGCGTTCCATTTTCAAATAAAAATATATTTGTATAAAAGAACATTTTAGATTACTGAAACATACTTGTAAAATATTTAAAAAATCATCTTTTTCCTTTGATAGATAATAAATAACTTTAAAATTAACGCGATATGTAATCTTTAACTTTAACCTTCTTTTTCTCATGATTTTGCAACGTTAATTATTTCTGGCTATTAATTTTAGGTTATTTATTGATTGTCAAGGGAAAAGGATAGTTTTCGAAATATTTTAGAAGTATGTTTAAAAGCGATCTGGTGTTTTTATAAAAATATTTTTTATTTGAAAATGGTATACGTTTTTTTTTTTTGACGTAATTAATCCAAGATTCCGTAATGAGAGACTTAAGCGCATTTTAAACAAGCGAATTTATGCCAGAATTTTATTTATAAGAAAATATTCAAATAATTATAATGATATTTTTTGCAAGTATGCATATAGATGCATGTATAAAACTTCCAACTTCTCTTGTGTTCATATTGCATATAAAAATATAGAATTTGTTTCAAATTGTTTTGAGTCATCGAAAGTAAGTCCGTGATGTATAAACCGATTTAATAAAAAGCAATTATTAATGGAATTGCAGTTATACTTGCCTAGGTATAACCAAAAATTTTTTCCAGATTTATATGCACGTATTATATAACTTTAATGCAACTTTTTTTAAATCTTTTTTAATTATACTGCTCCATATATATATATATATATATATATATATATATATATATATATAATACACACACATACACACACACATATATATATATATATATATATATGTATATATATATATATATATATATATATACTTACTAAAAAATTTTTAACAGAATCTATATATATATAATCGCAAATTTGGTTACATTTATATCATATTTATTCTGTATTAATGTATCATTCTGATAAATTACATGATAATTTAACACATTCGCTATCATAGTTTATTTGGAGCTCTTTCCACAGACCACCATTTGTTTTTTTACGTAATTGTATGAAACAGACTTGGTTCGATGATATAGATATATAAAAAAAAAAACTTTGTCGTACATATATGACGCTGAGGTCTCTGGTGAGAGATTGTTGCGTCACACACATATGTGACGTTGATAACGAATGTGTTAATTGTAAGTGCCATCGGCGTGCACTTATTAATTCCGTATTACTGAAATTATCGTATATATACAAAGTTCCTATTGTAAAATAAAAGATATGCAACATGTAACAAAGAGTATGTACACTTATATTTTTAATAAATAATACTCAGAGCATTTATTTCCAGCATCAGTTCTTTATTCGAAATGCAACGTAACAATATTTACATTGTCATTGAACGACAATCGTGTGCAATTTCTGTTGCACGTTCAGAAAAGCGTACAGACCCACGTCCTTATTTAAAATGTTAAAAACGCTTTTGATGTAATATAAATAGCACAAATGCTATGCCACAAAAAATATAAATTGGTGTGCTATTTACGTTCTATTTCTCTGACCTATCTTGCATACGCAGAAATTCACATGTCTTAAAAAGAAAGAAGCTTTAAATGTTATATCTTGGCTGACTTTTTATTTCCAACATGAAGACTGACGAAAATCACTTGCAGGATGACTGTATATTATATTACACCTATGTAGTTTTTCATCAGCATGACAAACGTTTGTTTATACGTTACATAGCACCGAAGATTTTGATGAGTTCGTAAAGATTTTCCTCCAATGATAATTTTAGTCAGATTATTTAGTCAGGTCTATCTTACAAAATAAAGCAAATTTTCTAAGGCCACTAAGGTACTCCATGTGATCGTTTCAGTAGTTCATCTCGCCGCCAAGTTACAATTGTCTCGTCGTCATGGAATATATTAATTTTGAAGCATGCAAATATACACACAACAATTGCATGATTTACAAACTGATTTGTATGTGTGCTGTCCCGAATTCATAATTCTGATATGACGAAAAATGACTGCGACGTATTGCACAAATTTCTCGTTTTTGATAGGATTATATATTCAAATACTAAGTTATAACAAGTTCTTATCATAATTTAGATCAAAGATTCTAGCAAGAGTATTAGGCTACATTATCAAGCTCTTAGTGGCTAACTGTTCCTATCGCTTACGATATCGTATAATTATATATATTAAAAATTTGTAAATAGTAATGTACGACTTCAAATCAAGTGAAAAAGATGCACACACACACACACACACACACACACACACACACACACTGCGTTGTGCATTTCAAACGATATTCTGCTGGTAGTTACAGTACGGATGTTTACTCAACCATCCTTTACTTAATCATTATTTGAACCTTTCGCCGCACTATGATATTCTTTGACATTCGTTTACATTATTTGTAATAAATGTATTACACGATTCTTCGATACCAATGAAAACAGTCAGATTCGTGCATTCTTTTGTTGAAAGAGTATATAATCACACGTTATGTACAAATATATAATACATACTATAAGCATATAAATTTTATATGAAAAACGCGGCTAAAAAAAAATAATTTTAAAAAATAAAATATTGTAGTATACATACGAAAAATAATCCAAAACTTTAATATACCGGAGTTGAACATAGGTATATAAAAAAAAATATATTTCTACCTACGGAATATTCGCAAAATGTACATTACATTTACATAATTTTATCACTTTAAAATTAAACTTTTAAGGGACTTTAACTTTTAAGAGATTTTTAAGGTTCCAAAATTTTTAATAAACATCAGAAATTTAATAATATATTCTTGTGAACACAGTACACATAATAAACACAGTAATGAATAAACAAATCATATTTTTGTAAAGCTGTTCCTATTAACACAAATAAAAATACTGTGAAAAGATTTTAACTTAAAAATATCACATTTTTCTTTTATATATATATATATATATATATATATATATATATATATATATATATATATATATATATGTGTGTGTATATATGTTTATATTTTTTCTTTTATATATATATATATATATATATATATATATATATATAAAAGGTAAAAATAAAAATTATAAAAATAAAGATTTTGTTTTAAAGTTCACCAAACACTAATACATATTACCAGTAATATGCAGACTCAACGCAAATGTTTCGAATACAATCAATAAAAAAATTAATTTTTTTTTATCTGACCGCAAATCAATGTCAGAGACCTGAGATTAAATCATTAACATTGTAGTTTGTTTAAACAAAAAACAAATCTACATTTTACGTTACCACATACAGGAAGTGATTTTTTGATAGTTATAGTTTATATATTGTACATGTTCAGGAAACAAAGCTATACGAGAGATTTTGAAACATGTAGGTTAATAGTTTTCAAGGGAGATGGGGGAAATCTCTCAACTTTGTTACATTCTTCAATAATTTTACATAAGTACCTGGAAGCAACAATATTATATGGGTACTATCTGTATGTCAGATGAGAAAATTCCCATTCTCCCCCTCTTTCTTCCGTAACGTTCGGATAACAGCTGTTCAATTCTCAATCTCTGTACACTTGGTTTCAATACAATTTGAACACTTCTTTTTTATGTCTGGAACAGAACTGATGAGAGAACTTAGTTTTTAGGAATTAATCAAAATAAAGTTCCCTCATTAGACCATCGGCTGCGTTCCAAGTTGCATCAAGAAAAAAGTGTACAAACCACATCAGGTGTGTAACATTGCGCAACGATGAGTCATTTAGGAATGAAATTATGTTGCACGTGAAGAATATTTTATAATTAAATATACTCTATTCAAACGTGTGATTAGGAAATGTCATATACGCGATAAGCCAAATGTTTAACTGAATCGCTCATAACACGATAACGTTTGTCTCTTGAAGATCATGTGTTGAAGATTTTCTCGTTATTAAATCGTGCCTTACGCAAAGACGCAGAAAAGTAAAATCATGTAAAAGATCTAATTGACAGCGTATCCTTAAATACTACTTTGGTCTAAATAGAAAAATATACAAAACACCTTCGGACACACTTGAACATCTGTTCAATCAGGACAGATAAACGTCTGAACGATCATTCCTCTTTCCAAAAATTCATAGGACCGGTTGTCCATTCATAGGACCAATATCAGTTGACGCTAATTCTAATCAATTAAATTCTCTGTCACTCTGTGTCTACATTATATGCAAAACCATGATCTGGAGGGAGACAATAAATCGCTAACCGACGATCAGTCAGATTGTCAGTATAAATTAGCCATAGTCTTATGTGAAACTTAAAAGTTCACTATTAATCATAAATTAACAATGAAAAATAGACACAGCCTGATATTAGAATGGGAGATGCATTAACTTCAGGTCTTTCCTCAATATTCAACGATTCGACTCGTCCAACAGAAACTCGATAAGACAAAAAGTGAATGGCGTATACTAGACGTGGCTTGAAAAGATTATTCGAATAATTACAATCACCTTCAAAAAAATATCTTTGCATTGCAGTTAAGGAAGAAACGTAATTACTTAAAAGAATCGCTAGTGTTTCTCTAGCATTGTCAATTTCGAAATTACAAAATTAAGGTCGTTACTTTTACGCCACATATTCGTATCACGCAATTAATCGTGTAATGCATGAAAGCAATATCACATTATCAATATCGAAACATATTCTAAATGCACCGGTTTATAGTTTTTCTCTTAAAAACATAATAGCCAGCATTCCTGCCGCTTCGATTCAATGTTAGCGGCTTTCTGTCGATACGAGTGTGATTGCTGCAAGTAACGCTTGTGTCGTTTAGTTTCACCCAAATTACATACATATTGGACGCGTTAACTTTGTGCGTGGTAATGGCGTTCCTGAGTACGCAGGGATCTATCTTACGAGGTATGTAACTGAATCCTGGATGATTGACGGGTCGGATCTTTGCGCGCTTCGCGCATAAACCCGTGATGTAAACGTCTTCTAAATGCAGTAATGGTGTCACCAATGCCGCCTGATATAACTTGGACGCTACATTCGTGCTCATAACATACCCCGTGCCTGACAAGTAATTCGGATATGTTTTCTCCGGGTACATATACTTTGGTGTATACCTGCGCAAATTAAATTAACATCAGTGCATCGTAATATCTTGATGAATATAACTATAATGGTAAGATGTTTACCACTTGTTCTTAGGATCTAATATTGGTCTAGCGTTACAGATAAGAGAACCCAACAGAGTCTCGGTAGTTTGCGTTCTTGAGTGCAATGTTTGTAGGAGCAACGGAATATTCACGAACATATCGTCGTCCGTTTTCATCAGATACTTGGCTTGATCGCAATTCGATGTCACCCACTTCAGCATCATGACTGACTTCAATGTTAAATTATTGTATGTATCGAAAAATCGTTCTTGTACAATATCATTGTACTGGGAACTTTCCTCAACGATCAAATTCTGGAAGAAGCGCAACGAATAATGGCATGCGCAAAATTCCGCACGAGAGAAACAGCGCAGAAATACTTACATTGAGTGTGTCATTGTCACTTTGTCCTAGTAGAAATGCTATTTTCACCGCAGAATTATATAAATGATCTAAGTTATATTTGTTGGCCCAGGTGTTTCTGATAGCAGCACGAGCTTCGTGATTTGCGACTGCCGAACATATAATTATCAACAAATACGGCGACGGTGAGCAAATGTTGGTAGGACTTAGAATTGATGTAGTATTTTCCGGGTGGATATAAGCACAGAGATCTCTTGAGGTATTGTACGACCATCCAGGTAATTGTGCTGCAAATTAATTACTAGCATTAGAAACTTCAAGATCATACAGAGATATCAACTAAAGCGTTTTATTGCTTACTCAATTAAAATATACACTTTTATCATTGAGTTAAATCATACATACGTATTATCATGATAAGTCAACTATACATACACTAAAAAATATTGCATCCAGACTTCAAAAAAGTACTCATTTTCATTTATTACTATTTTCAAATTTAAAGAATTTATCTATTTTCCGATTATAATGTTTAACTTTCATATTTCAACTGGTCATTCTCATAGCTCATCAAACTTGCATTATCTTAAGTGAAAAGTGTATGTGTGTGCATGTCTATGTGTGTGTGTGTTAACCAATGGATGCATACCCACGGATGCTATCGAATGTGAACTGCCAAGAGGTTCTGCAGGAGATGGAGTCTCACCTAAGCCTAAGAATGGACTCTGAGCGGAGTGGTATGCTGGCACATATAAAAGGCCTAGTATAGCCAGAATTACAAATCCTATTGCCAATCGTCGAACGAAAGATGCCTTGCCTTTAACGTTTCCAGTACTACTGACAGTGATTGCAGGTAAATCCACGGGCAGTAGTCGCAATCTGTCCATCTGTATCGGGAAAATAATCAATATATTTTTAATCTGTTAAAAATTAGTGAATACACTGTTAACAAATTTACCAATGAAATCACATATGTGTGACACAACGATCTCTCATGAAAGACTATGCATGACAATTTCTTTTTATGTTCACATTATCAACTAAATCTGTTTCACATAATTATATAAAATAAAAAAGGAAAAACGAAGTAATCTGTAGAAAGAACCCCTTAAATAAACTCTGGCAGTTTATTAAACAACATCACAAAATACAAGAAACTTTTCTACAAGTAAAACTAGATATTTTGCTACAATTGATATATATTAAAAATTTTTGAGTTATTATTTTAATTAGTCTTCGAATATTATGTTGTAATTTAGAGCTCTTATTTTGCCTGAAGTTATGGATGCGCACACGCGCTCTTCAAAATTTTATAATCAATTTTAAATCTCATTATGCTTTAACATAATGGTCATTCTCTCTATGAGTAATTGTAAATATAAAAATAATTGCAAAGATAAAAATCTCTGCAGTTTTACAAAAGTGGAATTAAAACATTGGTTGTAAAATTGCAAAATTTGTTCAGATAATGAATATATTTTATGGAATAAACTTAAATTTTTTTGTTTTCACTTCAATTTAGAATTACCAATGCATAATTATATTGCAAAGTATCTATATTGTAAATATCTATATTGGTAAAAAATATACATTATAAATATACTTTATATTTACAACACATTATATATATAGTGTACTTTAAATATACTATTATATACTTTACCTCACAACATATATATTGATATTTTACAACATAAGATTTATTAAAATTTCCAAATTATAAAGATATTCTAGACAAATTTAAATTTATAAGAAATATATACAAATATTATATATATTTGAAGCAGTGCTGGTACAGTTACTATAACAAAAAGGTTGTATTCACTTTTATTGATAACTACAATTGGCTAAAGGAATTTTATCATAATCTTATTATAATCTTATCAAATCTTATCATATTAATTTTCTCTTCGTCACGTTTCCAATAATTATACACGATAGTGGCAGGCACATGGCATGATAGTGTCTGCTTCAGTCACAAATGTTCCAAGAGATCTTCATAGCGACAAAAGTAGTAAATAGACATGAAACATTTCAATTCCTTTAGTGAAACTCTATTCATTTGTATAAACATCACCAACATTTATATAGATATACTCATTCTCTTTCATATAATTAGTAGAATATATACTAATATAATATAATACTAATATACTAATATACTACATATACTAATATAATATTTTTAGCACTTTCATTTGCTATGCTTCCGCGCTATAATTTTAGAAATAATAAAAACCAATCAAATCTGTCTGCGAGGACAATCGAATTAATAAAAGATGAATAGATCCAATCGCATATATCTTATGATGTTAAATGTAGTCAAAAAGGCGGCAGCGAAACTTCGCTGCTTCCGAAACAGGACTCTGCTAAGCTCGTGACGCCTGTGAGGCCTTGTGACGAGGAACACCCGATGATCCCCCGTACCGGTGTGATTGGTAATTTGCGTGCGATAACGTGTAAACAAATCGACTTGCCTTTCGGTCACGATCACTGCGTCGTCACGCCGCATCTGACAGCTCTCCATTTACTCTTGCCCTCGTAGGAGATGACACACTCGACTCACCGAAACATTACACACTGTGGAAAATCTACACGTATGTATGTACATACGTGGTAAGGAGAAAAAAGAATCTGATTTAACTCAGACTTCCTTTCGCGTTCTTTCCTCTTCTGACGTTTACTCATTCGCTCTCTCCCTCTCTTGACGCTGTCACACGGTCGGAGCGTGTGACCGTGCGCGCGCGCTTGCGCATCTTGACACGACTTTGATAGGCCATCACGCAAGAACATCCGTATCACTTGAAGTTGTATTAAAATTCCTGTAGCTGGATTTTGTAATCTCATTAACTGTTGTTGACGAGTTGACAAAATCATTAACAGGTCATTAACATTACGCATAAAGTATATGTGGAAAAGATGACGTCAGAAGCAAGGAGATTCATGTAAAAAATTCCTGTGAAGTACATCAAAATAAAAAGATATATCCAAAAAATAACATTTGCAATTGATTAAGCACACTTCTAAAATACTTTGAACACTTTCATTTTGCTCTAATAATCAATAAGTAACTATAATATTAATATGATAGATAATATGAATATTAAAATGCAGATTAAAAGAGGGAAGGTTGCATAAAGACATAATAATAAGATTCATACCGTATTTAACGTCCAACAATTCGATATTCAAGCTATGTTCCAACATCCATTTCCAATAATTGAAAATCTATATGTTCTTTTTAACTGCACTGCTGAACTGCCCTTATAGAAATATCATACTAAGAATCATTGATAATTATTACTTATTTTCAATATTATTCAGTATTAAAAATACTGGATAATAAGTAATTATCAATGATTCTTAGTATGATATTTCTATAAGGGTGGTGCAATAAGTTAAAATAAAAAAAAATATACTTGTTTCACTTTAACTTATTGCACTACTTCAATGCAGCTAAAAAGAACAAACCAATAAACTATAAATTTTCAGTACAAATATCGGAACACTCTCCCCCCCCCCCCCC
>NW_022639459.1:3517543-3560412 GCF_010583005.1 Odontomachus brunneus | reverse complement strand
CCCCCCCCCCCATAGAGTGTTCCGTAAAGGTCGTTCTACATTAGTTGCAACCCGATCACAAGCAGACGCAATTCTTATTGCAACAGCCAATCAGAAGCATCAATGGTACGTTTCTGATTGGCTGTCGCAACAAGAGTTGCAATCGACTTACAACTAATGTAGAACGATCTTTACACGCTCGCAACGCACAAATCGCCCTTCAAGCCGTTCCTTTACGCTCTATGCACTCTGCTAGGCAACAGGCAATAGGAACAAGGAATAGGAATTCGGATTGGTCAATTATGTCTATTTCCTGTTCCTATTGGCTAATGCCTATTCCTATTGTCTGTTATCTGGCATTATACATAGGGATTTAGACGCTCATAGTGTTCACGACATACTGTTGTAACTAGCTTTATAACTAGCTTCCTAATGCTCGCACTGAGCTGCGTTCCAAAACTCTACTCGACGGGTACAGTAGCATTTAATTGATCAATAAAAACAAAGATAACTAGGATTTCTTCATCATGATTGGTCAATTAAATGTACTCTATCCACCAAGTAGAATTTTGGAATGAAGAGATGTATCAGCGTGAGCGTCTGATAAATTTTACCCAGAATTATTTGAAATTTATATATTCATTAGTTAAAATCGAAAAAGGAAAAAGACAAGATATTTTATTTTTGCAATTTTCTCACAATAGCACAATCGCACGCAAAACAGATTTTAACTACTTCTATATTATATCGAAATATAAGTTTTTTACTTTTTGATGTTCATTCCTCATCTTCGTCAGAACTTTAGTCAGAATTCGAATAATTATATATCATTTTTATTGCAGACACAATCGCAATTCATATCATTTTGTCCGGATTAAAATGAAACATTCACGACGCTCAAATATCGTTCCACTAGCTGTCACATCCAAGCTACTGGACAAGTACTCGCGGCGTTGTGAGTGTGGTGTTGCGAGTGTATAACGGAACGCTTCCCTAATTAGATCTTGAAATCTCAGTGTACGATTAGATGTAGCGCGGTATGCGGTATGCGGTACGCGGAATGCGGTAAAGTAACTAGAAACCGCGTGCAGTGAGCCGCGTCTGTTTTCTTCCTTCTATTACAAGGAGCAGAAACTTACGCGAAAAAGCGGCACGGGCTAATGACAAATTCTCATTTGTTTTCATTTTCTAAAATGAATTAACTTATTTCTATGCACATTTTACCAATATTCTTATTTTTTCAACAAATTTACTTATTAATTGCATTTAAATCAATTAATTCCATTTAAAAGTGCATAGAAATGAGAATTTATCACTAGCCCCATCACTAGCCACAGCATAAAATATTATAAATATCAATTTTATGTCGAGATAAATGAAATACGGTTTTATAGCATGTTCGACTGACTCTGGATTAACCCACTCTGAGTTATTCAGTCTATGTTTATTGGTCAAACAAGTACTTATAAGCTTTATGATTGGCTAATAGAGACATGACGTCAATAATCGCTCCCGGAGCGAATAACCCAGGGGACCAGTCGAATACGCTATCTGTTCTGATTGGTGCATTTCTAAAGATAGATGGAAATGCACTAATCGAAACAGAGTATTTCCATCCAACAAGCAATCCAGCATGAAAACAAGCACCGTGCCGCTGATTTATGCTACGTTCGGAAACACACTGCATGTACACTACTAGACGATAGCCGTTGGAGTGAGCGAAATACAAGAGTGAGATAAAAAGAGAGAGAGAGTACTCGAGTGACGTTTCCGAACGCAGCCTTAACAAGAGTGCGTTCTGTTACGCTCGCAACGCCCAAATCGCTCTTCAAGGGTACGTTCAGATTCCTCATCCGGGTGCACTCTATTACTAGAAACATTATAGTATATGTCACATATACTATAGCACTTCTAGTAATAGAATATACCCGAGTGGGGAATCTGAACAGTTCCATTAAGGTCGTCTACATTAGTTGCAAGTCGATTGCAACTCTTGTTGCGATAACCAATCAGAAGCGTCAATAGCACCATTGATGCTTCTGATTGGCTGTCGCAATAAGAATTGCGGTTGCTTGCGATCTGCTTGCAATTAATATAGAACGACCTTTACGGAACGCACCGAAGGAAAGGTGTGCATAAAGCGTTCCACGAATCTAGTGATATTTTCGAGAAAAACGAACGCAGCTATGAGAATCGCCTAAAATCGCGGGAAACGCGTCCTCTCTTCTAGGGCTCCGTGAGGTTCGCCCGTAATTCCATATTATTAACAATTACAACGACTTGAACGGTAACAAGCAAGTCCGCGTGAACGTTAACGCCGTGTAGAAGCTAGTGTCTGGCTTCGGATGAGATAGATTGAGTTGTTAGTGAGAGAGAAGGTGACCCTCGAAAATCAGAGGTAGGTCGCTCAATGCTAGCGGTGAAGGGTAATGTTTTCGATATGTGTACCTTTGCTGCTGGTATCCTGCGATCCTCATCAGTGGCCGTTGTTGCAACATCTCACATACTTTCATGATTTACAGCATTTCAACCTGCAAAGTATGAAAATGCTTTATTGCTAGCAGCGTTATGAGTACCACCAGCACAAACACTAGTAAGGCTCCTGTGCCAATTTGCCAGATCAAAGTAGAACCTGAAGAGCAAACCAAGATTACGAGCGAGAATGCACGCGAGAGTCGAGAGAGCTCGTATGATAATAACTGTATGGATAGCCAGCTTGGCAGAAGCCGTTATGGTAGAACAATAAAATACAAGTCTATCAACGCTACCAATTCGCCACAAGTATGTTGTGTCTTGTTCTTTGTCTATTTGAACAAGCATTTTCATAATTTTCAATTATTATACTGATTATGTGTATCTTTCAGTCTATAAACTTCCAAGTATATATTATTTTTGTAATTTAACTTAATTATATAATTTAACAACTTTATTTGTCATATTATGTGATTTAAATTCTTGTTAGTTCTTTCTATATTTGTTTATTGTCATTATTGTTTCTAAAATTTAAAAAAAATTTTATTCTGGATAAACATTAAGTAAAAAATATATTTTTTTGTGACACACACACACACACATATATATATATGTGTGTGTGTGTGTGTGTGTGTGTATCTTTTTATGTTGCTTGAAAATATTTCGTAATCTTTAATTTGGAGTATGGTTCTTTATCTAATTACATAATATAATGCATGTTGTTCTTGTGAATCTCGTAGAATTCAACGATGCCAAAGACACGTAGACATCAAAACTCTACTGATAGTAGTAATGAAAGTATACATGAGAATAATGTAAGTAACAATGCAGATGAAGCCAGTGATACATCTGCTAATATAAACAATACAGAAGAGAATTTACCTTCAAGAGCAATTAGTTCTATGGAATGCAACTGGGTTGCAGGACACTTAGCATGGGCCAAAGTTGGAAATTTTCCATTTTGGCCTTGTATTGTAACACCTGACCCAGTCTCAATGATATATTACAAATTTATAGGTAAACTTACACACAAGGCTTACAATATATATGTTTTCTTTTTTCAAATTGTAACATCTGATGAATTATCTAAATAGACAAGTGAAAAAATTTAAGAGATTATAGTTTCATTAAATGTTATACTACTGTTAAAAACTACACAATAATTGTTCTAAAGAAGTTCTTCTGTGATTTCTTTTACAGTCAGAGGTAGAGGACATAGATTAATGGTACATGTTCAATATTTTGGAGACAGAGGACGTCATAGTTGGGTTTCTGCAAAAGGTATGATGGAATTTACGAATCTTGCTGATTTCAAGAAAGTAGCAGAATTGGCAATGTTGAAAAAGAAGAAACAACATAAATATATTGCTGTGAAACAAGGTTATAATGTGAAACAAGGAATCAAATCGAAATGGGAAAGCGCCATTGAGGAAGCTTTAGAGGTGCAATTGATGACGATTGAGGAGAGAGCCAAAACTTTCGCTCCGAAAGTTAAAACCTCGAAATCTACAGGTTCAAAGTTGTCTACCGTTGATGAAAAGAGTAAAAGTAATAAAAGGAAGAATTCTAACGATCAAGATGATCCTGATACGAAACGCGTCAAACATGATAATATGGAAAAGTCGCCGCGCAAATCGGAAGGAACGAAATCGAAAAATTCACGATCTGTCGTGAACGGTAAAAATGATGCGAAATTGAATTCAGACGCTAGACCTTCTACTCCTTCGAGCCACAGATCCCAAAGCGACAATTCATCTAGCACAAAAGTTGATAGAAACGAAGAGGAGGAGGATGGTGTATTCGAAATTTATTATGAGCGAAACAGAGACATGTTAGAGGACGAATATCCTGATGCATCAGAACATGATATAAAGAAGTATTTACGAAAAACTTGGGACAATATGGACCCGTCATTCCGAAAAAAATATAGGTCATATATGACGCGTGACAATAGTGAACATTCGAAAGAAAGTTCATCGGAGCATGATGATGAAACATCTGTAAGCACTGATATAAGCGCGAAAGAGAATAAGAAAACAAAGAATAAGACTAAAGTTGATAAAGATCTTGATAAAGATGAGAATTCAATCTTCGACACAAAACGAAAACATAATCTCTTTAAAGGTATGAAAACGGAAAAGGTTTGTCAAATCTGCGAGAAGACAGGCAAGTTGACGAGGTGTAAAGGGCCTTGCTATTCCTATTTTCATTTACCTTGCGTGAAACCTGGCGAATCTAGTCCAGAGCATTCTATCGACGATAATACGTCGGAAGACAAAATAATTGATGATGTAAACGTAATTAAGAGAAGTATCAGTGGCGGAGAAGATATTGGTAATTATGATAATGATCTTATAATTATTAATTTCAAATTCTCAAGTGTTAACTTTGGGTATCAATAATTTAATGATATTAACAATTTTAGTTTTTTTATCTTTTTGATTAATGTATCATAAATGCAGTTAAAACGGAGGAACAAGAAGATGAGATGTTCAAGTGTATCGATTGTCTATCCGGAGTAGCACCCGCTTGTTTTATATGCAACGAGAGGGAAGGAGATAGGATAAGATGTTCAGTAATGGCCTGTGGGAAACATTATCATTCCATGTGTCTGAAATCATGGCCTCAGGTGAAGCTTGATTGATGTACTATTATTATTTCGTCACTATTATGAATTATTGGCATTATTTCTCTAACGATAATGAACATTTGCTTCACTGCTAGTCGCATTGGCAAGGTGGACGTTTGACTTGTCCATACCACTTGTGTCACACATGCAGCTCCGATAATCCACAAGACAACCATTCGCGCGCACCAAATGAGAAGATTGCGAAATGCGTCCGTTGCCCGTCGTCTTATCACACATCCACATTGTGTTTACCTGCTGGTTCAATGATTTTAACAGGTAGTCAAATTGTATGTCCAAAACATTACAAAGCACATTACCCACCGTTGAACGCGGCATGGTGCTTTTTGTGCACTCGCGGCGGCAGTCTTATATGTTGCGATACCTGTCCAACTTCATTTCACTTAGAATGTCTGGGTAAGTTTATTAAAAATTAATGTTTCCTTAGTAATTACTATTTAGATTCACTAGAGATTGAGAATTATAATTAATTCTTATTAAAGATTGAGAATTATAATTTAAATTCATTAGAGATTGAGAATAATTTAAATTCTCTCTCTCTCTCATTACAGATTGATACAAAATACAATATGTGTGTATAATAAATTACTTTCGCTGTCATCACATAAAAGTAGTTACTCTATCACTATTTGATATTGTGTTAATAAATTTTTTAATATATTGCTATATATACACATGCATAAAATTATTATTTATTGATAATTTAGGTATAGATGCACCTGATGGTGCATTTTTTTGTGAAGATTGCGAAACGGGAAGATTACCCTTATACGGGGAAATTGTTTGGGTAAAATTAGGTAATTATCGATGGTGGCCAGCTCGTATATGTTATCCAGCTGAAATACCTGAAAAAGTAGAAGCTATTCCACATAGTTCTGGTACATTTTGTGTAATGTTTTTGGGGACTTACGACTATTACTGGGTCCATAGGTAAGTGAAAATATTTGTTTAGATATAGAATCCATCAGTGCAAATTAATAACTACATTTAATAACTGTGTGTTCTTGTAAATTAATTTACAGATAAATACATAAACTAAATTAGTAACTATATTCTTTTAATGTAATAATAAATTTTTTTAGAGGCCGAGCTTTCCTATATCAAGATGGTGACGCAAATATAAAACCAGCTATAGGTAAGACCAAGTCTTTAACGGATGATACATATCGGAAAGCTTTAGAAGAAGCTAATAAGATACATCTGCAATTGAAAGAGGAACGATCTGCAACAAAAGAGCCAAAAGGATTGAAACCACCGACATATGTAAAATTGAAAGTACGGTTTAAGTTAAATTAAAGAATCATTTTATGTTATCAAAAGTAATGATCAGACATTATGCATATAACGTATTATTACGTTACCAATGTTAAATTAGATTTGAACGTTAAATTAGATTTTTCATATATAGAAAAGTCTAAAGATTAAGATTTACATTTGTATAATGTACATGAGAAAAGTCACATGACATTTTGCTTCTAATATCCACCCACAGCAATGAACCATGACCACTAATAAAATGACTATATGACAGGTCAATAAACCAGTTGGCAACGTTAAACCTACTGAAGTCGAAAGTATCGTTGCATGTGAGTGCGATCCGGCCTGGAACGATCCTTGTTCACCCGGTACGGATTGTTTGAATCGCATACTATTGGTTGAGTGCAGTCCCGGTATCTGTCCGGCTGGATCCAAGTGCATGAACCAGTCGTTTGTGTTGCGAAAGTATCCAGCGATGGAACCGTTTCATACTACAGGCCGCGGTTGGGGTCTAAAATCTCTGGAAGACATCAAGGCGGGTCAATTCGTTATTGAGTACGTAGGCGAAGTGATTGACGAAGCAGAATATAAACGTAGGTTGCACAGGAAAAAGGAATTGAAGAATGAGAACTTTTATTTTTTGACAATCGACAATAACAGAACAATCGATGCAGAACCGAAGGGGAATTTAAGTCGATTTATGAGTAAGTATGTCACTGTAACTTTATAACATCCCAAAAGTATAATTATATCTGAATTTGATATTTAATGTTATTTAATGTTATTTTTAACTTGAACTTTCTCTTTTTTATTTCTAAAATTGTTTGGACCATTTAGGCAATCAATCTGAATTAGAATAAAATATCTGAATTATATCTAATATCTGATTCATATTATCGCTTAGGTTTGATTTGTATTTATCTTGTATCCTCCATTTTTTTATTTCTCCGTCTCTTGACTTAATTATGTCGTTCTTCTCTGTACGCAGATCATTCATGTGCGCCGAATTGCGAAACACAGAAATGGACGGTGAACGGCGACACACGCATTGGCTTGTTCGCGTTGCGTGATATAAAATCCGGTGAGGAGCTGACATTTAATTATAATTTAGCATCCGACGGAGAAACTCGAAAAGCATGTCTTTGCGGTGCGTCGAATTGTAGCGGTTTCATCGGTTTGAAAGCGCAAAAGCAGCAATTACCAGCAATACAATCGTCTGTGCAACCAAAGTCGACTCCGCAACCAAAAAAAGTTGCTAACAACCAAGAAAAGGCTCTCTTATGTAAAAAAACAGAGAAACGACATAAAAGGTAAAATTGTATAATCGTGTAATCACCCTTCCAATCGTACGACCATATTCACGACTTTGTGTCATTCTTGATTTAGATCAACGAAGTCGATATGTTGGCAGTGTGGACAAGAGATATCAAATTCACATGAGCTACTGATCTGCCAGCAAAGAACGTGTAAAAAGAAATATCACAGAACTTGCGTGACACTCGATGGCCCGGAATCGAAATTCAGTTGTCCTTGGCATTACTGCTTAGAATGTGGTCGTCGGACATCAGCACATTGTTCCTTCTGTACTACTGCCTTCTGTCAAGGTAATTTAAGTATAGTTGTCGTATTTTCATGTACAGAATATCTAAATAGAAAAAAAAAAAAATATAACCCCTTGTCCACAATCTTGCTTTAATTTTTAAATCATAATAAATTGACCAACCAGAGTCGATTATTTTAAAAATAATCAACTGTGGTTAGTCAATTTTTTAAAAATTAAAAAATTGCGTAAGAAAGCAAGGTTATGGACAAAGGTAATTTTTAAACTGAAACATTTATATGCCGTCTATAATGGCAGTAGGAGTAATAGTAAGAAAGAAACAGTAAGCAAATTGATCACTTCCATTCTCACGATTCAAGAATAATCGATTGTGATTGGTCCATTTAAGCGTCGTCTACAATATGCGGAGTAAGTTTGGAGTAAGAAGTAAGCCGTAAGAATTAACCAATCATAGATGATTATTTTTATAATAATCGACTACGATTGGCCAATTCTTACGGCTTACTTCTTACTCCAAGCTTACTCCGCATATTGTAGACGACACTTTAAGCGTCTTCTACAATGGCAGTAGGAGTAGTAGTAAGAAATAAGCAGTAAGTAAATAGACCAATCACAATCGATTATTTTTGAAACGTGAGAATGGAATTGGTCAATTTGCTTACTGCTTATTTCTTACTACTACTCCTACTGCCATTGTAGAAGGCGCTTTATTTCTTACTACTGCTACTCACTGCTACTGCTACTACTTCTATTCACTGCTTATTTCTTACTACTACTCCTACTGCCATTATAGACGACGCATTGGTTGCGTTCGGTTTGGGCGCTTATGCGCTGTGTCATTCTATCTTCTTCCCGCATGTAATGAGCGATAAAGATAGAATGACGCTTACAGTGCGTAAGCGCCCAAAGCGAACGCAGCCAATATCTTTGATATTTGAGAGCGTTTCTTCATTTGTCACGCCGAAATATAAGCATTTTATGTGCATTTTTTTTACGAATATATAATTAATTCTTTTGCATTTTATTAATTGATATTTAAAGCATTTATTTAAATTTTGAGAAGTTTATAAAGTTAATAATACCGACGATGTAACGATAAGGACGAAAAAGATAATAAATGATGATACTCGTAATTGCGGTTTTCACGGTAATCTGGCATAAATAAACAAAATTGCATTTCAAGACATTAGGAATATGTGTACGTGATATAACTATAGGCATCGTAAAAATTAATATTATCACTCCTATTTTCAGTTCATCTTGATGGGAACCTATTTGAACATAGCGAGAAGAGCGGAGTGGTATGTAAATTGCACGTAAACGCGGATCTACAGATATCTGTTGAAGGCGAAAAAGAGTATTCGGATAACGATAATGAAACTGACAGAGAGTATTCTTCCACGAGTTCCAATAGTTCGATTGTGATGGAAAAAATTACTACGCGAGAACCATTACCAAGAGTTGCTATCGTAGAGGTGAGATGAAACCTTACACTCTATCTGTGTCATCACATAATAAATCAGCGTGGAGATCGTCGAACAATCACACGATGTTGTAAATGCATATCGTATAGCTTCGCGTAGTATATTCGTGCATCAAATGCACAATTAACGTTCTTTTTTTTATTCTCATTTGTAAATCCCGGTATTATTTGCGCACAATTGAAGTGGCTGCATATTATTTGGTGGTGGTAGAGCATGGAAGAGAGAGTTTATGTTGAAAAATTCACCTGAAGCTAAAACCCGAGATTATATAAATGAGTGAATGCATTTGTAATTTATCAAAGTGCTCCATGACTTTTTGTTCGCTTTATTGTAACAACCCGTAATACTTTATGCTAAATCCATGTTTACAGAAATTATGTTTACAGAGATCTAGATCCAAATCGTAGTTTGCGCATAGAAATCGTAGTACAGAAAATGAAACTTTTTGTGAGCGACCATTTTATCTGTATTACATTATACATCGAAGTTTTATTTGACTCTATGTCGCAGTGATACTGTATGGCAGAAACAAGAATCATTGTTATAATATTGTGAAGATTACGTTGTAATATTGGGAAGTAGAGCATGTTTCGAAAAAATGCAAAACAAAAGACGCCTAAATGTTTTTTTTTAATTATTTTTCATTGTTCCCAGCATCCCTTCCCTCGAATTGGCAATAGTGTGACCTAACGAAAAAAGTTTTATTTAACTTTACGCCCACCAGTGAGTGTTCTTTTTCAGTAATTGAATTTTTTTATGCGGATAATTATAGTAGTAAGTGAATGTATTAATCCCAGTTAGTAAAAACACGCTGCTTCATTCATTATTATTATTTGCTTAACTCCGAGATTTAACATGGTGAGTAACAATTCTAAATTATTACAACAAATACTTCTACAAAATAAATCATACAAATTCTAATACTTTAATCATTTTCAATCAATGTTTGCAAATTATATTTAAATATCAATCAAGTTTTATGCAGTACGTTTTATAGTATTATTTTACTCTAATTACTCTTCAAATAATATCATTATTAGAGTAAAGGTCGTAAACGGCAATGTACCTCACAGGTTCATCTAAGCAGCGAAGAGAGTGAAGAATCTCAGATGGAGGGAGAAGAAAGCAATCTTGAGACTAATTTTACATCATATGATAAAAATTCAATGGCAATGAAGAAAAAGACATTTCATCGTTTGTCTTTTAAATTGCAGAAGAAAGAAAATCAAGCAGAGGAATTAAATAATCTTACATCTAGTCAATTGGAAGCTATAATTGGCGGTAGTTTGTGTGAATAAACGCTCCATCACTATATAATAAATAATGCATTTACACATTATATAAATATATAATATAAATATTTCACACAAAAAATTTTTTTGCACTCTTTCTTTGGCTCGTTTAATATGTTATATAATTATTAATCTCGAAAATAATTCAAAAAGCAAAATTGACATTTGCACTTTTAAGTTGCAAATATTTATTATTATATAAATATTATATGATAACTATAGAGTGCCTTGATAAGACAAAAAATTAATGTCTAAGTTTAATCATATTTATATATTATATATTTCATGTATGTGATATATATTATTTCGAAAATTTTACTGTTATTTATTTATGTTTATTTAAATATATAAAACCATAATTATATATCAAAGTAAGCAATGCATAAAAGAATGCATTAACTTACATTTACATTACTTCTGTATCAGTTTTCTTAAACCGAGTTGAACAATAAAGTATTTTCACTGCCTTATAACTCGAACAAGCTTTACTGTTTATGGAAGTAATTCTAAAATATATAAATCTAGAATAATCACTTTTTATCATACATATTTTCTTTAAATTTTATTTAATAAGTTTAAATATTATATTTTTTAATTTTTCCTTCGCGCTTATATCGAGACATTGCGGCAAAGATTGTGTACAAAATAAGCTGTTTAGTAGTAAGTTGATATTTGTAATAGTGCTGTCAATTTCAACTACACGGGTAAGCGAATAAGTACTCGAGTATCCCGGGTCTTTCGAGTTTTACCCGAGTACCTGTATCTTTCAGATATCAATAGAATGGCAGCTTTATTTTACGTCCGTATATCTTCTATACATGAGTAACTTGTAGCTAAAGTTAATTCAATGAATAAAAATAATATATTATTTTTTTTAACAATATATATTATCATTTAATGAATAAAAATAAAATATATTTGAACATTTTATTAATTTTACAAATTATTAATTTTTTTTAACAATAACAAGTAATGAGCAAATGCATCGCATATTCGTAACTATTTATTATCTGAGTAATACCACGAGGGTAAACTATTTATTGCCCGAGTAATACCCACGAGTATGTGTGGATATCTGGGTACTTGGATAGTACTCGGATATAAAAATACCCGAGTTATACTGACAGCACTAACGTGTAAACCGTGAATGACACAAATACAAATAGTTGATA
Organism: Odontomachus brunneus; assembly: GCF_010583005.1. Taxonomy (NCBI): domain Eukaryota; kingdom Metazoa; phylum Arthropoda; class Insecta; order Hymenoptera; family Formicidae; genus Odontomachus; species Odontomachus brunneus. The sequence goes on along the minus strand of NW_022639459.1, from coordinate 3,548,548 downwards.
ATTATATTACAATCGTGAAAATATTTAAAGTTGTATGTACTTATACATGTACATCAAGTTATTTGTAACAAAAAATTCAGGAAAAACAACCGAATTTCGGGATTTTGAGATCTATATATATATATATATATATATATATATATATATATATATATATATATATATATGTATACATGCCGATGTATGTTAATGCCGAAAATTTTATTATGTAAACATATACATGTAATCGTAAAGTACTTCCAGGTATAAACAGGATAAAAATTACATAAAATTACATAGTGCATTTTCTCATCTTGTGATGAAACAAAGTAAAACATCCTGCTTACATCCACATTTTAAATGCTGCGATAATTGTAACGCGATCTGATTTAACCCTAGGAAGCAATTATTTCTGATAAAAACCTGCAAATATTGAAATAAAAATAAAATCATTTCGACTTATATAATACGGATATTACAGGGTGATGGTTTAAAATTATACTGAAGACCATCTGAGTTCAATTAAAAATATAAATATAAAAACGTGGAAATAAATATATATTACAGGATCTCAGTGCTCTCTCTCTCTCTTTATGCATCCTAGGATTAAAGAGAGTCGATTTACCAAATTATTATTTATGTCAATTTGAAGAATAAATGTGATATGTACATATTATTACAAAGATACATATTATTTTTTGCAGATATTTGTAAAAAATATCAATATCAGTATTTAAGTGAAAACAAAAAATATCAACCCATACTTAGTTAATTAAGAATTATTTTCATGTAAAATGTGTACAATAGTGTGAGCTTAGCTTAGCTAATATTATTACATAGCAATATTATATGTTAACGCTACTATGATACAAAGTTATAATATTGAAATGTAATAAATGTACTTAATAGACGTTTTACCCTCTCATGCCAACAAATTTGAAACGATAAAGTAGATCTATCTATTCTGCTCATTTGTAAATGAGATTCCTTAAGTAACGTGAAATATATTGTTAATAAGGCTTTATATTTTCTTAATATCTAACAGTTTTTATAAGTATCAAGAAATACGTTAAATATAATAATTCTCATACTCTTATCACAAACTGTCAAGCATATTGCGTGAAGAAAGTGAAGATCTTTATAATTAATTAGAGGGTATTAAGTATAGAGTAATTCGAAATAGCATTCTTTGCGACTTTCATCTTAAATTAATTGCACTAATTTGCTTTACGAAACATATAATAATTTCGTGTAAGAAACATTTAAAATGTACATTATTGCTATAATTTCTACAAATTGCACAATTGCCTAATATTAATCATTAGAACAAATTTTTAAACAAATTTGAGAAACATTTTATATTCGAATATCAAAGTATTTATAAACGCAGTTATTAAACTCTTTGCTCACTGCCATAGTTTTGGTAAAGCTTTGGGCTTTCTTGTAAGGTGGAAGTTGTGCTTCTTGGGCTTGGTAAGTTTGAATCTGAAGCAGTCGATATAGTTTCCTCCACAGACGACTGATTCTTTCGCAATACTGGTGCGACGAAATTTTGGCCTGTCGAAAGATCCCTCTTCGGTGCTTGTGCCTGACAAAAAGACAGATCAATTGATTATAGATAAGTGATAGTCCATAAAGTCCATATACTTAAAATTATTCCTATAATAATTCTATAAATACCTTAGATTTTGAAAACGGTAACGCAGCACCAGTTACCAGACCCAAAATACTCGCAGCAAGACCACTGAGTTGCACTGCAGCTAATGGAGATAGACCTCTTCTTACTAGGCCTATGGCTAAAAGAGCAGCTTGCGCTAAAACAGGTGCAGCTCCTGCAGCACCGACCGCCGCTCCCGCCAATTGACCACCACCGATGCTTGGTCCATAAGCAAAGCATAAATTATGCCTGTCCACCTAATGAGATAATAGTTTTATTACGAGAGATTTAGACTTAGTGAGAAACAATGATTACAATTCAACGATAACAATAAAAAAATATCGTAACTATATCTTTAAAAATTTTCAGTTCATTATTTTCCAATGTTATTTTATCACTAATACGAAGTATTTTGTTTTCAACAAAGTATTTTTTAATTCTATAGTGCGTGTGTAATATTTGATTCTATTCTAATTGAAATAGACAAAAAAGTTTTTAGATCAAGAAACGGAAAATCTAAATAGTTCGTCAGAAAGTTCGTCAAAAAATTAAAATTTTGCAGTTACAACAGTTTTCAGTTGTAGTTGTAACGCACCAAATGTTTAACTACGAGATATAGCAAGCCAAAAGGAGTAATTAGAGGACACGCTAAGCTGTACACGGTCGTCATAGTGAAGACTAATAGTAGCCACGCGTAATGGGCTCCCAGTGGAAATTCCCACAACACCGCTTTCCTAACATGTATCCTTTCCGCCCTACTACGAGCTATACACAGTCTGAAGGTGTACAACGCAAGTTCCGGAAATCTGACCAATTCCAATCCGCTTCCGAGTAAGGCCGCTGTTATAACGTAATTTACAAAAAGTGCACCCTGTAAATTTTATATATTTAGTTAAACTTGTCTTACATAAATATAGAAGTTGTAAGAATAGCTATTTTACCTGATCTGGCAAAAATACGCATTCCCATCTTGCTGTGTTGTTCCGAGCATTTACTGTCCAATCTAAAAACGCTTGGGCACTAGTTAATCCTAAACTAGGTAATATAAGCACCATTAGCAGCAGGAGAAGTAACGTTTTTCTCATTACAGCACGATTTAAACTGCTTCTAGTCCAATGCCTAACGAGCGATTCACTTCTTGCAACTAGTACAGGCATTAGTGCAGATACACTCACTAATAGTACGGTAGGTAAAAAGGACGAAAGTACTGGACTCAGGTTCTTAATTTCCCCAGTTATTGGTAATTTGTTAACAGCTGTCACTATGACCTAAAATAAAAAGTAACAAAACATATCATATATCTTTTAATAATTCATTCACTAAAATGTAAATAAAATCGAGAAAGAATTTTTTTTTTAAATTATACAAAATAATCGCATTATTACTTTAAAAACAATTTTTTACGACTGGTCTTTTATATACAAATTTTTTTTCACTTATATAAGCTTTCTTATATAAATATATACATATATATACTCTTGTTATAAAAAAATTAACTTACAGCCGGTGTAGTAAGGAAAAATAATACAAGCCCCAAGGAGAAATTTATTAATACAGCATTTAGGTACCAGCATGGTCTGGGAATACTCAAATTTTCCCAAAATATATCTGACGGTGTTGGTGCGTAATCTACGATCCATTTTATAGACGGTGAAGATCTTAGCTGTTTTCGCATAGTTTTGGCTGCACCAGGTGTCCCTACCAATTATTCTTCATGAATTGTTTTGTTAATTATAAAAAAAATATATTACATATATATTTATGTATACAGTGATTGAATACCTAAAGTAACAAAAGCTACTCCAAGAGGTTTACTGAGTGCCACATTTTTTTCTTCCTCAACTAACGCCGTTAGCCGTATTTCTTCATTGGTGTAGAATTCTTGAGCATCTACTTGCTGTGAATTTTATAAATAATTAGATATAATAATTTATTTAATAATGCATTTAAAGCAATTGCTTTTACGTATTCACTGTTTTACTTTTTTGCAACAATGCCCAAGGACTTGACCGCATGGATGAGGATACATCTTCAAAGGTTCTCTTTTTTTAGCATAACTCTCGCAATATAAGCGCGCTTGCTCCACACAATCTCTTTCAGCATCCAATTTTGAAAGACGTCTTATATCATGAGCCAAAGTAATATCTTCCACTGTCAAAGTAGGAAATGCTTCTCTAAAAAAAAAAAATTATTAATACACGTAGATTTAAATATTACCAGCACAAATATTAAGGTAAAAGATTTTTCATGTATTTATCTTTTGAATTATACTTACAACAAAAATAATATTTGTTTTGTTTGTTTATTTGCGAAAATTAATGAAATATTCACTATAAAAGAGTTTTTTTCTTTTTATACATACTTGAAATACTCGGTGAGATTTTCAATAGTACATTGGTGTTTTGGTATATCTGTAATTAATAATGTTCTTGCTGCTAGTTCACCAGTAGGTCTGGTATCTCGTACCTATGAATACGTGCAAATTTATATATGTATAATATTATATACATTTATGCAAATTTATATATATATAATATGAATAAAAATGTATATATATATACACACATCATATATATATATAGTAATTATATATATACTATACATATAAGATTGCATACTATATATATAGCAACTATATATATAATTATATATATATATATATATATTATTAAAAAAAAATATATATATATTGAAGAGAATATTTTAAGCTGTATATATGATATGCATTTTATATAAATTAGTTTAATACCTGTTTCAAACAGCGTCTCATGATAAATCCACCAACTGGCAGATAAGATAAAATTAATATTGTATGTACCCAAATCCAAGAAGAAGTAGGCTCCAGATTTGATAATGTTGTATGACTAAATGTCGCACTATCTCCTTGCATATTTCCGTGAAAATTGATCGGTAAAGCTATACATAGTGACACGATTACCATCATACTGGTCAATATGATTAAGCAACGCTCAAACAAAATATATAATAGCCCATCAGGGCCGGCACGTTGTAACAATTCATTGTCACTATAATTACAAGAGTAAATTGTAAGTATACACTAAATATAACATAATATGTAAATAATAAAACGTTTTAAATATGTTCTAGGTACTAACGTAATCTTAAAAGCAGTGACAATCCATGACAGAAATCCTTTATCCAATTGAAAGACTTGAGAATCAATAGAAGCCTCTATGCACAAAGGATCAGTGTCTCTGTTCTCATTAACACCATAGAACAGCTCCATCCATCTGTTATCGGACTTGTGCAATAATGCAAGACGTCCATAGTTCCACGCCTTCTTACGTAATAGGCCAAATAAAATAACTAAAAGCTGCAAGATAACATTGTACAAGTGTATATCATTTTAATAAGCTAAGATCTTTTCATTATATGCTGATAAATAATTATTATTTTTATGATAATGTCTATCCCAATTAACAAAGATGTTAGGAACTTACCAGAAATCCTATTACATTAAGTAACAAGTTCTCAGGTATCCCTGCATAAACATCTGTAATGATTGTTCTATTGTTCCGAGGAAATGGAATGCATGTTTCTGGGGAAGGTGTATCACGCAGAGTCAAGCTGTAATAACGACATTATAAAAAATAAGGACGTGAATTACGACAGTGCATTATCCTTTATTCTTTAACAAAGAGAAATATGAATATAATTGAAAATATGTTGAACTATAACATTTAAATGATATAATACAATGTACTGTTCCATAATTTTATTTATACGCACTGATAATTTCAAGAAGCAATCTCAAATAATACATGCAATTCATAGATACGCACAAAGGAGTCACGGTTATGCACACGGTACAAGAGATAAATAAGATAAGCGTTGAGAGAGTGGAAAGTTAACCCGAAAGATATTGGTAACGTAAGAAAAAGCAAATACACAATTAACGCGCCTCGATTTTATTACTTACTTGCCGAAAGTGTAATCCATGGTCGACTGAAACACGTGAATCAGTATGCCGTTAAACAAATGGTATGAAACAGCATGTTAGCGAACGTGTGTCAATTTGACACATCGCATGTTAAGCGTAGTGTATCATATGAGCGTTCACTCTGCGTTTTTTTACGTCATTTTAACTTAAAAATCTGCAGAAAGCGTTATAGAGACCTCTCGCGGGGATTCTCGAACTACCAATTCGTACTTTTTAGATCTGTTCATTTTTAGGACTGTGTTTCGATTTCCCACCTGGAGTGCGTTCCAAAATTCAACTTTTACCATAGTTCTATATTATAGAAAACGGTAAAATTCAATTTTAAGTCTATCGTATATCCTATGTATAAGAATTATAATTTTTCTGACTTGTAAGGTCTGTTCTTTTTAGCTAAACTGTCTGAACATTAGTGCAATAAATTAGAGTGAGACAAATATATTTTATTTCACTCTAATTTATTGTACTAGTATGCATTAATTTAGCTAAAAAATAGACTTATACTCTTATCTCACATCTGACAAATATTTAAAGTTGATTTTTCGAGAAACAAAGGCTTGTATACAAAATTTGTATTCTATATTTTTTCATATAGTATCACTATCTTTTCACTTGTAACATTCTTGTAGTAAAACAATACACAATGTTTCACTCAAGTGAAACATCCTATATATTGTTTTATTAAATAATCTAGAATAAATAATATAAAAAAGAATATCAAATATTTCTTATATATTTATTAATAGTTACAAATAACACACGATTGCTTATTATGTGTATAGTATACTTAAACAAAAAAATTATCATTTCTTACAACTAAACATATAATGTCTGAATATAACAATAATAATATAAATACATTACACATATACAAAAATATACAAATATTTATATTAACTTGATTAATAACCTATATGATCAAATGTTCTGTGTATATTAACTTTATAAATTAAATTACACTTATATAAGTTATACAATAAACTTTTTTGGAAAAACTTTTATGTGTGTATATAAATTACACATATATAAATATTTCCTGCTATCTAAGTTATAAAAAAATTAATGATTCAATGGCTGCAGTCAGCAGAGAAAGCTTACTTTATAACTATTGTAACATTTTGATCAGTATATGCTTTTAATCATGACTGAATTTCAGAGTATATATCAGTCAAATTCACAATCTGACAATTGCAAAATAGCTTTCTCTGCTAAATACAGCCAATGTACAAATCTCTCTTCTTTTATTCCATAACAAATTTCAATTTGTATGTTGTATTCTCATAGAAAGAACGTGTATTTCTTCTCATTTTCTTTGATAAAATTTAGTTGATTGTAATTCACCTGTTGTGATAGAATCTATAATCCAGGTTTCCTTCAGGCCATTCGCGCCAACGGTAATTCTAGCGAGCTTGGGGTTTTCAGTAATATGCCCGCCTGCTGTCTTTATAAGTTCTTTAAGCGTATCATATGGCAGTACAGTTTTATGTTCTACATGTATGAGCCCACATGTGGTGAACAATTCTGGGATATACGATGGCCCAAATAATTGCCTGTCTTTCCGATTTTCCTGCAGAATATGTATATATATGCAATATATGTATGTATGCACAATATAGAAGTACATATATGTAAGAATGTGTGCACGTATAAAGCTTTACCAATACAGCTTTAGAGAAATGTTTCATCTCAAATTCTTCAGGATTCAACCATACGTTGCTTTCCAAGGATTTGAGAACCCATTCTAAAGTGATGAGCCAGCATCCTCTTATTATAGCTCGAAGTAGATTCACCGTACGCACACCTGTGCTCACCACGTGAGTCGTTCGTCTGGACACATTCAACTCCATTTCTGCCATGCCAAGAGATTTCACGATACTCTTTACTAAGCTTTTATCCCTGCATAAGTGAGACATATTATAATGTATTATACTGAGACAACTATACGAATTTGTGAAATAACACCAAGAACTATTTCAGTCGATAAAGATAAAAGTGTTTCAAATTAAGATGTTAATGTTACCCTTTTGATAATCCAGTTGTTACAATCACGATTTTTTGCGACTTATACTTATTCCGTTGAGTAGGTATCATCCGATGCGTCACGAAATCATTCGAGGAATCTCTATTTTCCATCGACAGATTTCCCTTATTTCGTCTACTTTCTTCCATTATACGTAACGCACTTTCGTTCACAAATTTCTTTATGACGATCTTCTTGCTAATGATTTTCCTCGGTTTTTTCGTTTTCTTATTTTCTTTTTTCTTATCTTCAGTTATATCATAATCGTCGTTCAAGGATACTTGTTCGTTTGCAATATTATTCTTGATATTAGTTGTATCATTCTTGGAGTCTTCTGTTTTTTTCTTTGAACGTTTCTTTTTCAATTTCTTTTTGTTTCTTTTTATAGTCATAGATTTTTCAGACATGTCGCTATATTCTTCTAACATCTCAATGGAACACAACTGAGAATTTTCGTGAAGTGGCATTAATCTTTTCTTGCCTCTTCTTGTTGTGACATTTTCTGCATTTTGTAAAGCAATTGTATTTCCTTTATTTGTTTCGTCGAGTCCTGTTTTATCCAATGAATCTTCAATAACCGTTGTTTTTTCTTGAACGATAAAAGGATTACACTCAAGTGTATCTTCTAAAACAACTGTGTCATCTTCAATTTTTCTCGATGTTGCAGTCAACACATGTGTTTTATACGAAATTGATGTCGGATTTCTGACGGTATGAGAAAATAAATTTGTATCAATTTATTGGACAATTTATAATAATTAATAATATAGTAATATAACTCTCAACATACGTCTATATACTTACAAATCATTCGATTTGGCTCCACTATTGTTCTTCTCATTGTTAGCCGAAGTAGAATCATTGCTGCAGGATGCCGTGCTGTTATTATCCGAATTTAATGTTTTATGTTTTAATTGCCTTTTAAACAAGACTGAACGACTTATTGGATACGGAGTTCCTTCAACATAACTATTTCTACTGTTATTATTTGCACTTTGAAACTTAGTGCTTATTACATTGTTAGATCTAACATCTTTCGTTCTTTTTTTATTTCTCGTTTCGGGAATTTCCAACTCATTGTTGTGAGAAGCTTGATTCCGCGTGGAGATGTTTCTTAATCTCTCAATTAAACTGATGTTTTCCAGAAAGTCTATATCATTCGCTTCTGTGTTTTCAACTACTGACGAATGATCTGTTAGAGATTTGTTACTTTTATTTTTAATTGGAAATTGTTCATTACGGCAATCACTATTCCTTTGCCGTGTTTTGCACATCGAATCCATAGATGTATTCACTTGTAACGAAGTGCGATTGGTATTTATACTTTCACGTTGATTATCCAAAATCTCATTATTAGTTGTAACTTCAATGTGTCGATTAGTAACAATGATTCCACGATCATCCGATTTTTGTACACTTTTTCTTTCGCTAGTTTCAGTTACTACATCCAATGATGTATTTACATTTAAAGACGATCGAATTGAGTTACTATCAGAGAGACTCAACGTACATTGCCTTTTATTTTGTTTCTTTATTTGATTATTCTGCTCTTGGGCTTGCAATACATCACGTGTCTCTGCAGCAAGTGTTATTTCTTCAACAGGTGCTGACTGTGTGGGTACAACTGTTGTATTTGCACACACAGCTGTTACATTTCGATTATTTTTAGTGTCTGAGAGTGTGCTATTATTTTGTAAAGCAAGCTTGTTTAAAGGACTATTAATATTTTCTAATCTTTGCACAGACATTATATTCTTACTTTTCTCCACACTTTCACTGTTGCATTTTTTTTTCTTGGTATTTGTATTACTATTGTATGAATCTTTGCTTGGCAAAGATGAATGTTTCCCTATTGAGTAGATACCACCATGAGCTTTTGTCATTTCCATAGATGTTAATGTGTTTATCGTGTGAGTATGTTGAGATAAATCATCTTGCTGGCTTGCTTTATTATCAGGGTTGTTATTCCCTTCTTCTTCATCCTTTGCATTATCCTCAATAAAAGTAGAGCAAGTAACAGGCTGTCCTATATTAATACTGTGATCAGAGTACACAGTTAAGGGTGAGTTATTATGATCTTTAAATTGACTTTGCGAAAATAATTTAGATCGTGATCTCAGTAGCTGCAGTCTTCTGTTGCTACCGCTTAGTATAGGACTGTCACTTCGATCTGCTTGTTTGAGGGGGAACAGTGAAAAAGGTTTGTCCAAAACAATATCCTCTATGATTCTACATTCTTGCTTTTTGCCCTTCTCTGTAAATAAACGTTTAGGAGTTAATTTAGATCTGTTTACAACATTTTCCGAATTTCTTCGTCTTTCACCATTCTTTGGTGTAGCATCAATATCGGGATATGCATTCTCTCCTTGTTGATTGTTTACAGTATCATTATATTGACTGCATGTTACAGATCCTTTGTTTTCAAAATATTGATTGGTTAACTTGTTAGTATTTAAATTACGCATATTACTCACAGAACAATCCGCCTGGCTTGTCAATACCATTGCAGTTTTTACAGAAAGCTCATCCTGCTTATTAAATATCTCTTTAGTCTTATTTAAAATTGCATCCTTTAAGCGTTTGCAATTTATAGCAAGAATTTGCTCTTTAGCATTTATGTCCTCTAAATTTATCGTGAGACGTTTTAATTGTATTCCTTCTTTGATTTGTAGAGGTAATTTGCTGACATCATTTTCAGAACATTTATTTCTCTCACTTGTAATTTCTGAAGTTCTATTGCTGGTGTTACACCGATGTTTGCTGCTCGATAATCTTTTATTAATTTGCAACCTGTTCATCCTTCTTTCATCGTTCTCGGTTTGTGTTCTTCCAAGGGAACCATTGCCAGAATCTGACAAATTTGTGCAGTAACTTAAATTAACTCTCAAAGAGCTACGCCGATTCTTGAAGTTCTCTTCATCTTCGTCCGACGTTGTCATTCTTCTTTTGTTAGGACTCATCGTCGATCTATGTTGTTATACTGTCAACAGGTTAGAATTGCATACCATTATATTATGTATATTTCTCACTAATGTTTTTAGTATTATATGTTATTACTTCTTATTTGTATATTAAAAGATGTTCGCTAGAGTATAAATTATATCACTCGATATATATAGTAGAAAAAAATGATTATATATTATAGTCTCTCCTGCAGAGTTTTGTCTTATTAACAAAAATCACTATTATATACTATTATTTTCACACATTATTCGAGATATTGACTATTAAAATAAATTTCATGTTTATTGACATTATAGATCTATCCTTTTTAGCTGAACTATCTGAACTGGTACATACTAGCGAGATAAATGTTTTGTTTGTGTGAATGGACATACATACATACACAACATACATATAGCTGCATCATTCTATGGGTGCGTTCGCTTTGGGCGCTTACGCGCTGTAAGCGTCTTCTATCTTTAGGGCTATCGCACACAAATTGACATAACTGCATATGCATAGCATAAGATCGTATGGACCAATGAGCATCGAATATTAAACATCGAACACCAATATGGCGACTTAATACTCAATGCTCATTGGTACATACGGTCTTATGCTATGCATATGCAGTTATGTCAATTTGTGTGCGATAGCCCTTATCAAGCATTACTGCGTCCTGTGTGCAGAGCCATTACAGTGCACTCAAAGCAAACAAATATGTATTTGGGTGCTTCCAAAATACCCAGAGTTGGGTCGAGTTGAGTTAGTTCCACTATAGTATATGTAACGGATACTATAGTGGAACTAACTCAACTTGACCCAACCTGGACATTTCGGAAGCACCCTTGTCTCACTCTAACTTATTGCACCAGTGCAACAGTGCAGAGCAAAAGAACAGATCTTGGGAACTCTGGAAACGTGAGAAGTGTGCACAGAAACTCTGCTCCTATCACTAAAGGGACGTCTACATTGGAAGTAAATAGCAAGAAGTAGGAAGTAAGAGTAAGAAATTGACCAACCATAGTCGAATGTGAGAAGAATAATCAACTATGATTGGTCAATTTCTTATTCTTACTTCCTACTTCTTACTGTTTACTTCCAATGTAAACGTCCCTTATAAGCGTCTTCTACAATGGCAGTAGGAGTAGTAGTAAGAAATAAGCAGTAAGTAAATAGACCAATCACAATCGATTATTTTTGAAATGTGAGAATGGAATTGGTCAATTTGCTTACTGCTTATTTCTTACTACTACTTCTACTGCCATTGAATAGAAGACGCTTAAAGGGACGTCTACATTGGAAGTAAACAGTAAGAAGTTGGAAGTAAGAATAAGAAATTGACCAATCATAGTTGATTATTCTTCTTACATTCGACTGTGGTTGGTCAATTTCTTACTTTTGCTTCCTACTTCTTGCTATTTACTTCCAATGTAGACGTCCCTTAAAGCTGGTGGCACATAGAAAAACTTAAGCAGTAAGAGGTAAGCAATAAGCGAATCAGCCAATCACAGTCGTTGATTCTTGGAGATTCTAAAAAGAATCAACGACTGTGATTGGTCAATTTGCTTACTGCTTACGTCTTATTGCTTAAGTTTTTCTGTGTGCCGCAGCTTTTACGGGTGCTTTCCAGTTGCGTTACACAAAACCAGTTTATTGGTTGCATATTATCTTACAAGATATTTTAGATAAAATGTGACCAATAAACTGGTTGGTACGTGTGTGTCAAGATGTGTTAAGCAATTGGAAAGCAGCCTGTATATATGCCTGTATATAATACATTCCCTAGCCGTCGAGTTGCTCAGATGCTGCAGGTACAACTCGGTGACAAGTTTAGTGAGTGTGACTGCCAGACTGTAAAACGAAAATGAGCAAAGTACAGGTAAAGTGTCCATACGTTAACGTTTTCATACATTGTGATTTCACCAAGATGAAATCTTACATCATTCAAACAAATTTCCTAATTTTTATTATTCTCTGATAATTAAAAAATATATCTACAGAAGTAATAACTGTATTATTAAATTGACAGATAGATAAGGAGTTGAAGGAAGAACAATATTTCATTAATTTTAATAAAATTCCTTAGTATCGTTGAAATTAATATTATTTTTTAACTTACTATATAGGAAAAATTCCTTAAAAAGGATGAAATTAATCTCTTCAATCCTACTATATTAGAGAAACTGTCATTACCAGCTACAGATGGATTACTTATAAGACCTCTAAAAAGTACAGATCATGAGAAAGGTACATTAAATATAATGTCTTTCTTTACAATAGTTATTTTTTTACATTTCCATAGAAAAAATATTTATAAAAATTATGTTGCAAATATATAAAAAAACGAACGTTATAAATAATTTGTTATACTCCATCAGGCTACTTGGTACTTTTGTCTCAATTGACTGATGTTGGAAATAATATTACCAAGGACCAATTTCTAAGTAAGTTATCACAAAGACTGATTCTTAATCTACAACAGAAACTGTAGTAGTTATTATTCTTCTATTGTTCAGATAGATTTTTTAGCATAAAAGCTGCAGGTGGTTACTACATTGTTGTTATAGAAGACATATATACTGGAAAAATAATTGGCTGTGCTACATTACTTGTGGAGCAGAAGTTTATTCATAACTGTGGCTTGGTATATAACTTTTTATGCATATTTTCTGATTCCTCTTGAAATAGAATAAACATGATATGAAAAATACATAGATCACACAATTATAAAAATTTCTTACAGCGAGGTCGTTTGGAAGATGTAGTGGTTGACAACAATTACAGAGGAAAGTCATTGGGCAAACTAGTGGTGACTATTATAGTGCAGTTATCACGCTACTTTCACTGTTATAAATTATCTTTAGACTGCACAGATCGTTTAGTGCCATTTTATGAAAATATTGGCTTCAAACGGGAACCTAACAATGCAAACCATCTTAATATGCGGTTTCCAGGTGACAATGTTACTGAACAGTCCCATTTATAGCAATAGATCAACTATTTTATTGTGGCCTTATCTACTATAAAAATATAATTAAAATTCTTATCCATTTAAGTATTAATTTCTGGAGATTGAAATAATTCATATTTTTTATGGAGAAAAAATATCAAATTCTCTAATATCTCACTAATAAGTAGGAATAAAAAGTATATGTTCTACTTGTAAGTTATTATCTATAATATTGATATTTGTACTTGTAATATTGGCATGTGTTAACATGCTGACAAATTTTAGATCTTAAATTATTTAACTTACTATTTGTATTTTGACCCTAAAAAAAGGGCTCTTACATATGTATATAAAATATTGTCATAGACTGTATAGGTTGTAAAAACAAGTAATTGTTAAATAAAATAATTTTTCTTAACATATGTATATTTTTCCATGCATATAATATTAATAAATAATGTTGTAGAAAACAGTTTTGAATGAATCTTCTTTTTTTCTCTCTTACGTCGCGCGGACAAGTTATAAATACAGAAAATACTTTCATCATATTATTCGTAGTATTTAATTCACTTAATGTACAATAGAATGTTCAATAATATACGGTGTGTAATTATTTTATTTAAATCTTCTTAGCGGCTGGATTGGTTCGCAATTTCACTGCTCGTTTCGCTTCCATTTGTCTTTGCCTAGCTAATTTGCGTTCCTCTCTTTTTCTTTTTGCTTCTTCAAATTTATTGTTTCCACTAGGAACGCCTATTATTCAAGAGACATTTGTTTTAATAAATATAAATTTAATAAGTTGGATAATAATTTTCAAAGTAATATTTATCACTCAAGAAATCGGATATACCTGTTTGCTCTATAGGTTGAACGTCTTCGAAAGGCTGAAATTCCGAATCTTCCCATCCTACCTCGGAAGAATCATTTTTTTCTTGAACACCTTGGGCTGCTTCTTCCTCCTATATACAAACATTTAACATATTACTGATAACGATGATATACTCGTTAACCAACCATGATGTTGTCGTTATCTTGTTTTATTTATGCTAATGTGTCTTGGTCGACCGTACCCGGCTGGTCGGTCGCACAAACCGAATGTTCGTGTTCAAAGAAACAAGTTCTGTATTTATATCTACAGGTTGCCCTAGAACCTGTGTACTGCAGTTAATTTGTATAAATCGTGAATCGATTTTAAATTGATATTAATAAAAATTTAGACTTAAATCTCTCACCCATTATCTTTATTTGTCATTAACTATCTAATTACTAAGTTTTAAATAAAAATGGAGTTTTTAGTTTGCGAGGAATCCCTTTACTTTCGATTTGTTTGAGATTTAAACGGTAATAATGTTTCGATGCTTTTGTTAAAGTGAAATAGACTCTAAACCGGTTTTAATACCCGAGGGCTTAGGAGCGAGTTCTCGATCACGTCACACACATTTTATAGCGCTCGGCGATAACTACTATCAAGTTAGATGGAGTATTTAGCGAGAACCTTGACTTAGCGCACGAAAGTTTTGCAAGATGCCAAGTAACAAACCGGTTCCTCCTCAAGGCTAGTCCACTGTTCATTGGCCTTGGGGGAGTGGCCGGACGGTGATATACTACTGGCTGGATTTAACGGCGTCGACGACTGCGTAGCAGCGGGTTGCTGTTCCATGTCGCCCCAATTATCAGCATCCCAACAATCCCAATCGCAATCGGAATTCGTATTCTGCGTGTTTTGCGTATCGTGCTCGTAGTCGGGATCGAGAGAAGTCGTGCTCGTTGCGCTACTCGTCGTGGCGGTCGTGCTTGCGCTGCTCTGCGAGCTACTGGCCTGTTCTAAAGTTAACGTATAGAAGTATCATTATTAAATAAATATATAATTTTTCGCCGAAATATTCAGTTTTTTTTTTATATAATTACACACTAATAAAAAAGGAAGAAAATATTTCAAGCAATGTAATATAATGCAGACAACAGATGCAAACCTAAGGAAGCAGGTTTATTCAATAGGATTCTAGACGTGTTCTGGGCATTCGACGATTTTGGCGTGTCCGACTGACTACGATAAAACTTCGCCGTGACCGCAGTAACAGCCCATCCAGCCCATGTAGCCGCAGCGTTGCTGAGACTGGGTGTCGCTGTATTTACGTCCGCCTCTACAAATATTTCAAATATAGCAGAATTCTCGAATTAATTTCAATATAGTATTTTCTCTTCCTTAGTCATTTTCGCAAATTGTATAAATTTTTACTCAACACTAAGTAAATAATAAAATCCTTATTTTATATTCGTAATGTTAGTACTGCATCAGTTAGCATAAACATTACGAAAAAATTGGGTATTTAAAGTGTTTACCCATTGATTCACGAAGTCCAGGATCTTCTGAAACCCTTTCGAGCTTAGATAAAAAACCACGGATGGTTCGGAACGCATTGTCTCTCACTCCTTTGTCCAAGTCTGTGGTGAGCGGACACAAAGCTGGTAGAATGCGATTGGCCACTTCCTGCAGTAGATAGTACTGTTGTGTTGCGGCCAGAGCCAATATACTCGCGGTTCTTGCCGGAGGAAACGGGTCGCGAGTACCACGGATAAAAGCGCCGATCAATACCTAGAAGAGACCATGTCCAGTAACTTAACAAACATTATTATATTAAGCAATGTAAAAGAACTCGATAATCAAAAATCACAAAATAAAACTGCTCCCTACATTTTATATGTTGTAATTACATTTTCTTATAAATATCATGGCATTGTACTGAATCAGTGCAATGTCACATCTCTTAAGACACACAATCAAAAACTTTTCCATGAAAAACCTACCCTGATCGATAGGAAGAGAAATCCAAAAATAAAGTAATCTGGAAAAAAGGGGGGTAGGAAGATGAAAGAGCAGCGGTTGTGTCCCAAATGGAACAGATATCCATTGAAGAAGAAGAAGAGTAGTCGTATCGGTTGGACAGCTAGGAATATACCAGGTTCCAATCGACATTACCTTTTGTCTGATTTGTGGATGAAGATGTTGAGCAATTTTTCCAAGGCAAACAGTGGTATTTGTGCGGATACCACCGTGTTCATCCTTTGACTGAAGTTTCGCGAAGTATCTTAAAATCTCGACGTTCAGATTATTGTAATCTAACTTTGGTGCTAAATATACGACCGACTTGATCGTTTGACCCCTGATAGCTGCATTCGTATCGAGAAAACCTCTTGCTACCTGCAAGAGATAATTATAATATAATATATATAACCAAAGTTGGGTAATAACTAGTTAATTAGTTAAAAATGAAGTTGGAACATTAAAAAATTAATAACTTTTAACTTAATTTAGTTAATTTTAAGTAAATTAACTTTTAATTTAAACTAGTTATTTTAAAATGCATTATAATTTTAATTTATTAAATTTTTCTTATATAAATAAAAATAATCCATTAACACTTAAATCATTGCTAATAATAACTGCTAATAATATAGAATAAGAAAAAAAAAAATAATGACAAAAGAATTTTTTGTTTTTCTAAGTGTCAGTGTTTTTTTCTTGTACGAGATTCTTAATAAAAATAGTTAGTATTTTTTATATAAAAAAAATTTTTTTTCATTAGCAATCCATAAATTTAATTTTCAATTGAAAAAATTATTTATGCAAAAACATATATTGCTTTGCAGAATTAACTCTTAACTTTAAAAAGTTAATATTAACTTTTAATTGATCTAGTTTTCGTTTATGTAATTTTTAACGTAAACTAAATTAACTTACATTTTAACAGCATTAACTTAATTTAGTTTAAAAAAATTAACTTATCCATGATATATAATTAGAATTTTTTTCTATATATGAATTTTATAAAATTTTCTTTATGTATCTAATGAAGTTTTATTATAAGTATATATTATATTATTGCATCACTATAAAATCTTTATATTCTTTAGTGCTCGAAATATATCCTAAGTTTCTAATCGACAAAATCATTACCTGTGGAAAGATGGCCTCATTAACGGTTGCCGATTGCAGGTGATCGACGAAACGATCTAGTTGCTGCAACAAACGCAATCTTGTCGCTCTATCGTTCGACGCAAAAAGTTTTACGACACATGGCACCACACGGCGTTGGTACTCGACGTCGGGTAACTGACAACCCAACTGTAACAGTGGTGGTAGCACCGCGCTACCGGCATCCCCGAACTCGAAGGCGGCCAGCAATTGTGGCAGGATCTTGTACCGACCAACACCGTCGGGGAATGAATCTAGTTGAGCCGCTAACTGCGCGAAGAACCGTCCCTTCTCGCCTCTCTCCTTCATCTGTATCTCCTCCAGGAACAACAGAGCATCCACAAGATTGTTCTTGAAAAAGCCGCCGTTACTGCGGCAACGTGCTATCACATCTGCAGGATTCGGTCTTCCTTCCGGATTACCGCCGGTCAATTCTCGATACACTGCCGTTATTTGCTTCGGAATCTTAGAAAGTAGAACAAATGCCGTCAATCCACAATAACTTAGAATTATATGATACATCATAAACTTATGATATAAAATAGCTAACAGCTTACCTTGTCTGTAATTTTTAATTGTGACGTAGTGTTGAGCGTGCCGTTATAGGTTTCCCAGATCAGGCAACCGAGTCCCCACATGTCGACTGAGCTATTTTTTTATTCATTCACATCAGTTTCATAGTGTTAATATTAAACCTGAATGTTTACATATAGAAGCTGGTACTTTGAAATAATAGGTATAAAATAACTTACTTAATTACACTTAAGATATTTGCTGAAGTGTGAGGATTAATGGGAAAAGTACATTTTTTTCACAATTCTACTCTACTTAAAAATATGCAATGAGTTCTATCATGTGCCTAGACATGTTAAAAGTCTCAGTAAAGTCAATATAATCAGTTTACCATTTAGTCACTGGTTTTGTATTTTCTTTAGCCTCTGGTGGTTGATAGACTTGGAAAGCAGGGGGTAACAAATTATAAGGTGTATCCACTGCAGTCATGTACTCAACCCCACCGAGTTTCCATTCACCGCTCTCTTCGTTGACAAACACTGTCCACAGATTGACATTATTATGCCGTAAATTCCCGTCATTATTTAAGAAGTTAAGTGCCCTCTGCCATCAAATTCAAGTAATATGTATTATAGATTTTGTCCTGTGTTCAATTGTGCATTGTTTAGAAGTTTCCAACATACAATGCATATATTCATTTATACATACTGTAATTTGAAATATACCCCAGGAAAAGTATAATTCGTTCTTAGATGCACTTTCAGAATTACATTTTCGTGTCAAACGGTTATGCAATGGTTCCACACGTTCTGTTGCTAAGTAAACCATTTTGTCAGTCTAAAGTAATGGAATATAGATTACACACTCTATTCACACAGTTACAATATTAGTATAGAAGACTGATACAACTCATACCTCAAGACTGTCAAGATATGCGAGTATACTTGGATGCCTAAGTGTCTTTAGTCTTTTCACAGCTGAACGGGCAATGTCCAGTTGTTGCTCTCCTCCATTCTTAACATCAAAAACAAAAACTGAAACATCCTCTCCTGCTGTAGTACCCTGTACAAAAAACAATATATTTCTGCTGCTAGATTATAGAAAAATATAACAAAATTAAACAAATTATACAAAATATAATATTGAATGCTGCAGCAAAATAGAACATTATATGCTATATATATACAATGTTCTTTTTTTATTACATATAATTGTACATATAATTTAAATTTAAATAATTTTAAATAATTTTATATCTCTAATAGTGTATTATATCTAATAAATTATTTTTATCATATATCTGTTCTTTTTCAAAGAACTTTTTGAATATACTGGTATGATAAGTTAGAGTGAAATAAGTATATTCTGTTTCACTCTAACTTATTACATCAATATACACTAGTTTGGAAAGTTCTTCGAAAAAGAACAGAACACTAATTAAATTACCTTTCTTTTGGCTCTGTGTAGTGTCCATATACTTTTGTTTTCCGAACCTAAGATAGGTTCTCCGATATCATATGGGAAATCTTTGGCAGGATCTTTTGAAAAAAAGGACCACATTGTACAACTTATGTCTCTATATACAGACTACGCTCAATTTTCAATGCGATGTATCATGAAACATTATCACTGACAACAATGCATCAAACCTGTAAAACATAAAAACCACTAGCTCATTGTATTTATTTCATTTTATTATTATATGTATCCTTTACTAGTTATGTATCTATTTAATGTACGTCATTGAGAGGTAATTATCTATCTAGTTTCCACACCAACCGCGTCATATCTGCGTCATGAACGCGCAATGCTTTCCTTTTTTTACATAAATATAGAAAAGAAACTAATTATTGTGGACTTTTCATTAGATTTCTGTTTCGATAATGAGAAACTCGTTTGCCGACAATCGAATATCATAGCCGGGCTCGCTTACCTGCGAAAATAGGAAGATTCTAGCTGCATGCAAATTCGAAGCTACATACTCTTCGAATCCATGTGACAACATGAGTAACAGATGACACGTCATTTTCAACACACAGCTGTAATTGATCGGTAAAAAAAGTCGGCGCGACTCGGATTAATTGGCCGCGTCCAGGAAAATCGCTTTGTGAGCGCTTTGCGATGCGCTCTCAGTAACTTATGGTTTCTGCTGAACGCACTTTTATTGTAATTGGTACTGTCTCTAAGATGGCGCTAGAGTCGCTCTAATAATAGAACTCGAAGAATTGAGGTCGTGGTATGACTCAACAATCCAGAAGACGAATTTTATTTTTTAAGTAGTATTAGTCGACAGCAAGTCAGCCGCCTTTATTTTACTTGAAAAATAGGTAAAATTCAACAGACTACAACTTTGAAAAGGACGATAATGAAATAGTTCTTAGAATATTTAACAAATTAAAGTCTCTAGTTTCCATCTATATTAATGTCGCCATCATATAATTTTTCATTTACAACTTTGTCAAAAAAATTTAGCATATGATGGATATTGATTCATATTCGCGTAACATCGTAAAAAATAAATTTTATATTAAAAAAATAGACTTGAGAAGTAGTTACTTTAAATTATAAAATGTTTTCTGAACTATCTAATTAATTTTGTAGAATATATAATCTGTTGAATTCTGCTTATTTTTTATCAGTAAAAATTATCTTTTAATTTTTATGTGCTATGTGTTGTCTGTTATATTCTCTCTTTCTCAGAAAATTCAAATAAAAAGAATAAATTTAATTCATTTAGAGAGGAGTGTTTGTGGTTGCCAATATATTTTAACAGTTTTCTATAAATTATATACAGGAATGTGTGTGTATGTGTGAATAACAGTTGTATTAAGTTTAAGATATTCTTCTGAATTTCATTATGTTATACGAAATAATATATTATCATACCATATATGTGTGACACAGTATGACGATAAGTATTATTTTACATATAATGAATATATATATGCATATGCAACATAATAAAAATAAAAGTAATTATTTTTCTTTATTAATTTTTAGGTAATTCTCTAAGTAACAATGATAAATGTCTTATATGCGTGTTATCCTTTAAATAATCATAATTTAATAATAAGGTTTCAAATTATACATGTTTTTAATATATAAATTATCAATATACTAATATATATTTTGTTTTTGTCTATTTTCTATAATTATATAACTTAGTTAAAAAGATTATTTATGCATATATATGTTTTAGAGAAAGAATGCAAATGCATATATTTAAAATTATAAGTTCCTATAGCTTATAAGTTTTTATAGCTACAATATCTTGTTAACCATCCGTGATATCTTTAGCCTGCAACAGATATTTATATATTGACTAAGCAACAATATCTTTTAAGGAAAGTTATTAGCTATTTTAATTTTTCTTATAATAATGAGATCAAAAACTATAATACCAGCTAAAACTATAATGTAGCTATCTATATTTTTGAATTACCCATTCTCGTGCCATAATCTTTATCGTTGTGCTATCTAGTTTTGGTCCAATCAATGGATTCATTTGTGCCATATAGCAACACAGCCAACTGTATATAACATTCATTGACAGATTAATATATAAATTACCATGTTAAAATGCTATAGAACACATTATACTTACAACAACCAACATGTAAAAGCTGTCATCACTAGTATCACTTGAAGTATTCTAGAAATATATGTTAATATATTTAAAAAACATGTAACTGATACAAATGATATTTTGTAATAGTAACTTGTTTTAGAGGTATCTTAAAGTTTATCAGTCTTAAGCCTATATTAATAATTATTACTTGAAACTCATCTCAAGAGAGATATTCAGATTTGAATTTAGAATTAGATGCCTTTTATTTGAATCATGACTACAGATATAATTCAACAGAAAAACTTGGATCTTGACTAAAAATCTGAGTATCTCACATGAGGCGTTTCAAGTAACGATTATCAATACAGCTTTTAAGCCCTTATTTTGAACTCACTTTTATTATAAGTCTCAAAAGATAACTCGTAAGCTTTCTAATTAGATCATAAGCACATTTATAAGCACTCTTATTGATAAAACAAAGTGTAAAACAAATCTAAGAATATTTGGTTGATTTAAAATGCCATAGCTGTATTGTTAATAAGTTACAGTTAATGAGAGTTATTACTTTATAACAGAGTGATATTTTATGATAAATAAATTAGATGTTTGATAAGTCCATTAACTTAAATCTACACATAAGTAAAAATTACAAAAGAAAATAAACAACAATAAAATATTTACCCACGGTTTGGTCCCTTAGGAATGAAGAATGGTAAACCTATCCCTACAATGCCCCATATGATCGTGAAAGCCAATATAGGTATCGCCGATGCTCCCATTGTTCTTCTGTTTTGACTATCTGATTATGAAACCTTTCGAAACTCGTAGTCAAAGAACCGAAGAACGTACAGTATGCGAAATTCTCAGAACTGTTAAAAACAGGGAGGATGATCACATGAAAGATCTTCACGTGACATATCGATTCGACTGAAAGACTTGCGCGAACGTATGTATGGCTGCGTTCCGAAATTCACTGCCAGTACTGAAATTCTATAGTATATGCGACATGAACTATAGATTTTCAGTACTGGCAGTGAATTTCAGAACGCAGCCATATAGAATTCAATTCTCCTGGAAAGCTATTCTTTTATTGGATATCGGACGTCGTACGTCGGACATCAAACGCAGTGTGAATCCTGCATTAGCTCATAAAAGATCTGCACTTTTGGCTGCATTTTCTCAACTAAAAGAAAGGTTTAAACACGCTTTTTCTTTCAAAGTATTCGAAATTGAAGCCAACATTCAATGGGACGAAAGTTCGTTTCTGAGTAATTTTCAGAAAATAATTTTTTTAGTGAATATCAAAAAAACATTTCTTCTTCCGAGTGTAGCTATAAAGAACAGACTTGAAGTAGGATCCACTTGCCGTTGTAATATTTCAAAGTCCTATATAGACCAATCATAATCGTTCTTTATTTCAAAAGTTTTGTAGCTTCAAATGGATCTTATTCTTGAGATATAATTGATGTGTTTTGAGTCAATGTAGTGTCCTGACGTGTACATTTGCTTGTAAACATTATTTAATTTCACGTTATTTATCAAGAAAAGTTCGTGTTGTAGATTTCATATCAGAGTATGTATCACGATTATTACTGCTAAAAAGAAGAAGAAAACACTCAAAGAGATCAGTCGACAGCTGAGATTAATGTAAGCAGTCCGCATCTCTATGAGACAAAAAAAATGTGAGCAGGAATAATATTGTTCAACTGAAATGATCCGAAAGGTTCAACCACATTTTTAATGTTAGCTTAATTTTTCCGAAAGTCTGTGATTCTGTTTTATATGAAGCATACATGGTAGATTCCTAATACGTTTTTCTTGCGTTTGTGATTATGTCGAATAACCTCGAAATAGCATGTGACATGTAACGAACACATTGTGTGCTTTGATGCGATAGTCTGTGACAAATGATTGTAGCGAGTTGAGCATATTGCCGTGCGCGACCCTTGCTCTGGGGCGGAACAGCTGATAAGTCAGACACTGTGAAACTAGTGCCCTGTTGAAGTGTTTCTTTTTTTTTTGCCAAGTACTATTGGAAAGAACATTGCTCATTCAAAATGAAGAAAAAGGTAGGGAAGGAAATATATATATTATATTTGTATATAATATATTTTCAATATTTCTTTAGATCTTATCTCATAGTTTTATCAAATAAATGGGCAGCATGAGCTTTCTTGTATCTTCCATATATATAGAATTTGTTGTATTTAGTCAGATATTTTTCCCTGTGTATGCGCAATACAATATATATAATTTTGTGTTATTTTTAAGGTTTTGTTAATGGGGAAGAGTGGGTCGGGTAAAACAAGTATGCGCAGTATCATATTTGCAAATTATATTGCCCGAGATACCCACCGTCTAGGAGCAACAAGTAAGTTATACTGACAGTGAATGAAGAGAACATTTGTCATTTTTTTAGAATAAATTTATATTAAAGATGATTTAAGTTAAAATTATAGAAAAGATATAAATTATTTGATAATAAAAAGCAAATATTTTTTTATTTACTATATATTATGATAAGTACTTATATTTCCTATAGAGCTTACTATAATAATATAATGAAATCTAATAATAATAATAATATTAATATGATGCAATTTGTTACAGTTGATGTAGAACATTCTCATGTTCGTTTCCTTGGCAATTTGGTGTTGAACTTGTGGGACTGCGGAGGTCAAGAGGCTTTTATGGAGAATTATTTTGCATCACAGCGGGATAACATATTCAGAAATGTAGAGGTGTTAATTTACGTCTTTGATGTAGAATCGAGGGAATTAGACAAAGATATGCATTATTATCAGAGCTGTTTGGAAGCGATACTGCAAAATAGTCCAGAAGCAAAGATATTTTGCCTTGTTCACAAAATGGACCTTGTACAAGAAGACCAACGCGACTTTATATTCAGGGAGAGAGAGGAAGATTTGAAAAGACTGAGTTTGCCATTAGAATGCACTTGCTTCAGAACGAGTATATGGGACGAAACATTATATAGGTCAGTGCTCTGTCATGATTATGAGTGTATACCAGTTCTCAAAATTGTTTGAACACTTTTCTTTTAATACAGTTTGGCATACAGATAATGGTCCATTAAAAGAAACATAAACAATTATAACAGAAAAGGCTCTGATGAATTTAGAAAACAAGAAGTATTGAATTTTTAAGAGCTAAGCACAGTTGTTTAGTGGTGGAATATAAAATATACATCTATCTCATAGAGTATTTAAGTTTATCAATTATAATAACAAATCTCACATTTCATGAGATGTGTGTTTTGTATTCTATAGCAGTAAAACTATCTATAGCAGTAAAACAACTGTGCTTACTTCTTAAAGGTCAAGTATTTCTTATTTTCTGAGAGAACATAATTTCTGGAAATTAACAAAAAACGAGTTCTCTTATTGAACTACCAGCTGCGTTCTCAATTGTTCAAACTGTTTTGAAACTCAATGTGTATATCATTTTTTACTCATATTTATTGCACATATTTATATTTTGATATTTCGATTTTTGCAATAGGTATTAATAATATTATCATTATTATAGGGCGTGGTCTTCCATTGTGTACATGTTGATTCCCAATGTGAAAGAACTTGAACAGAGTCTGAACCAGTTCGCTAATATTATTGATGCTGATGAAGTTCTTCTATTCGAAAGAGCGACCTTTTTAGTAATAAGTCATTGTCAACGACAATTTCACAGGGATGTTCACCGTTTCGAGAAGGTCTCTAATATAATAAAGCAATTCAAACTAAGTTGCAGGTAAATGTGGAGTGTAAAAGAAAGAAAATATGCTCGAAGCAAGATGTAGATACGAATACTGTTATTATTTTTCCAGTAAGTTAGCGGCGCAGTTTCAGAGTATGGAAGTGAGAAACACCAATTTCGCGGCCTTTATCGACATATTTACTTCGAATACGTACGTGATGGTTATCATGTCGGATCCAACTATACGTGAGTATTTGGAATATTTACTGCAGTGTATCTGAAAGATACTCAAACGCCCGTGATCCTCTTTCAGCATCCGCAGCAACGTTGATCAACATACGCAATGCCCGAAAACACTTCGAAAAGTTGGAACGTGCCAGTCAAAGTTCAGCATTGAGTAGATAGAAGTCGGCGCGACCCAGGCGCCTCGTCACCCGGGTCCAACCTGTTAATAACTGTTGAATTTATTACAAATGGAAGTTCTGCACCATGTCGTTGAAATGGTGAGGCATGACAACGAGGATATGATCGTTTGTTGATGAAACTGGGTCACAAAGTAACTTTAACACACGGCTTTCAACGTGAGCGTTTATGACAACGTAATTGTATAATGTCTGAAGGAGAGACGGCTATATCGATATTTGACATCGTTTATTAGATCTGTAATAATGCAGTTATTTAATTTGTGTTACATGTATATACATGTTGCGTGATCATAAAGCATCTGTAATTTATCGATGTGTATGACTGCGTATACGTGACTGATATTGTTCCATGCTGTATTCCGACTTCTGACTTGCCCGTGATACGAATTCTTGATTGCGATTGAACATTCAACTGTTAGTAATAAATAAAATAAATATAATTGCAGCCATATGCAATTGTAGCCTCGTGTTCTTTTCCAACTACCGTTTAAAGTAAACTACCGTTTCTTATTTGAAAATAGTCAAATTTTTTGTTTTATTATCGAGTTCTACTACTCGAGAATAAAAAGATCAACTGAACAGTGGATCGGATAAACTTGAATTAGAAAAAAGAGTAGACTTAAGAATTGAATTTAAAAATATTTAGAAGATTATATTATATAATCGTTGTTTCAATAAAAATGGAGAATTATTTCAATTCGTCGGTTGTATACGATCTAGTTTACTTCTGCTACAAATCAAAGTTTTAAATTTCCCGCTGTTGCCTTTGTAAATGGTGGAATTGTGTACTGTCATCTGTACTCATACTGGAAAGAAAGTTTCTAACGATATAGTATTATCCGAATGCCACACGATGGACAGGATACTTAAAGGGATCATGAAGTACAGAAAGTGCCATCGGGAAGGAATGGTGAAGCAATTTCAACAAGTTCGAGATCACCCCGAGGTATGTGTTTTCTTTTGCAAAAATATTTCGCGTTATTTTTCAGTGCGCAAGTGCATACGTACTTGCGACGCGTCATCAGACACAACTCCACGTGTGTTTTGTTGATAGGAATTTTTCAACAAAAATTATCACGGACCGTACATAAATCAATTCAATTAATTTCACGCAGATTTATTTGGCATGGATTCGACAGTTCTTACTTTCTCTCATTTAATTAAATACAACTCGACGTAGGTTCTTGTGCAATCGATGACCTAATGATGATAATCATATGGATGTTTGATAATTAACACATTGGTGTGATGTTACCGATGTCACAATTCAGTCGCTGCTTTACAGAAATCTATGTTATCGACGGTTGTACAATTGTATTGTTGGGAATGCTTAGATTAGACTGTATCACTTGTCAGTAAACCGTTACGTTCGAAATATTTCCTGAACAACCGGTGGCAGCATTCTACATTACCGCATGGCATTCCTCTGACTATCTCGACGAGGTAATACCCTTATGAAAAAAATACGAAAAAACCCTCAATTTTGGGTGTAAACGCCTAAAAACTGGGGATAAACACCTAAATTTGAGTGTTAACATTAAAAATTGAGGGTTTTTTTCGTATTTTTTTCGTAAGGGTACTGAAGACCAAGACCCATATTCTTGACATTTTTGCGTAAATTTCTTTGCGCAAGTGTAATCATATAATAAAATAGCTGCGTAATGAAACTTATGTATATGCAAAAATTTCAAGAATATAGGTCCGTTAGGCCTATTCTATAACTTTTAGGGCCGATTATTTCAACTTCTTGGTAAGCTACCTGACAGTTAAATCATGTGTCTGTTTTTGTCGAATTTGAAGAAAAAACGAAAATAGACATCTGATTTAACTGTTAGGTAGCTCACCAAGAGGTTGGAATGATCGATATAACGACAATGTCTTTATCGTTACCTTGTCGTTGCGCAGGTATAATACATGGTAGAAAAGCTGTGCAATGGCACGCCGTGCTAGTGACATTGTCGTTAGAAAGTTACAGAATAGGCCTGCAGGCATTTACATGGTATTTTAGAGTCCAAAATTTATTCAATTGTTAATAAAAATGTCAATTTACATGATGTATATGTGTCTAAACGTTAGCCTACGTATTATTTAAACGTTACCTTAAACCTAACTGTTCGAAATCGTTCGTCTAATCAGAGGAATATTCTCGAACACCTCAATAATAATAATAGAGGAATCGTTTGTGTGATTGACCGGATCACATGTTTGTCACGTGTATAACACAGAATCTTACGTGCTCGATTGTCTCGATTAAGCGGTGCGTTTTGGCCTAAATATACAGAATAAATTTAGCTTAAAATCATAGATTTATTTCCGTTCTTTGCATTTTGTCCTAAATAAACGGCTGAACTGATTAACTGATGGCCCACTTAAGCGAAATCTACTGTATTACCTCGTCGGTGCCTCGACAAATGTTATTTTTCTTTGTTGTCGAAAAATTATATTACTTATTGCTTGATATTTTATTTTTTATTATTTTTCTAATTGTTTCACAAATAAATATAGAAAAGAAATAGATATATATATATATATAAATTGTTTATGTATTGTTTATATATATTGTTTTTTTAATGTAATATAATTTGTCTCTTTGGTAACAATTGATTTTCATCTCCGTTACATCACAAGTATTCGTAATTTGATATCTGTTGTTGCTCTTATCACAGCCGAAAGCAGTGTTCTTTACCTGCATGGACTCCCGGATGATCCCAACTAGATTTACGGAAACAAACGTTGGGGACATGTTTGTCGGTACGACAATCTAATATGGCAATATTGCATGATATTAATTGTGACTAAATTTCTGTTTTTTGCTTGGTTTTTATTATTTACCACGTATATTTTGAATAAAAGAAAGAATCTAAAATCTCTTTACACAGCTCGTTCTTCGTAGACATTAACTCGCCAAATTATTTTTCTTACACTGAGAGAAAAAATATCTAAGAAAAAAATAATTTCTCGGTAGATATTAATTATATAGTTACTTATATTTATGTGCATATATTGTTGCACCGAGAAAAAAAAATTTTTTCAAATAAGAAAATATATTTTTTCCTAAGACTTTTAGGTATTTTTTTCTCTCCGTGTGGGAATTTATTGAAATATTTAAGATTGTAATTCTAAATATTTCTTATAAGAGAAAGAGCAAAACAAAATATGTATATATGTAAGGATGTTTATTCTTTTTGGAATGTTTCGATTCATTTGTGGAAATGACCGATAGGCATCGTCGTACGGGCTAACGGAGTTCGGTTTTTCAGTACGGAATCCCGGTAATGTTGTCCCGCATTCGCAGCATTTCGTGGACGAATTTACTATGTGCGAATCGGCGGCGCTGGAGCTCGGCTGCGTGGTGAACGACATAAGGCATGTCATAGTCTGCGGCCATAGCGATTGCAAAGCGATGAACTTGCTCTACGCGCTGCGGGACGAGGAATTTGCATCTCAAGTGCGTTCTCTCACACTCCCGCTCGCTATTTCTCATGAAAATGTATCCATTTGCCTCGAGTAACGAGATGCGCATCACCTTTGCATCTCGTTGTTGTTGCGCGCGTGCCGTATATGTGTGTAATGTGCCGACCGAATTTTAGATGAACAGGAGAATATCGCCGCTGAGAGCATGGCTGTGCGCGCACGCCAGCAGCAGCTTGGCGAAGTTTCAGCATCTTGAAGTCGCCGGTTTCCACGAGCCGATTATCTTTCAGGCCGAGACGCCGCTGCGAAAATTCGTCGCTTACATCGATCCGGAGGATAAGTTCGCCATCGAGGACAAGCTGTCGCAAGTTAGTAACACGCGGAAGCAAGAGAGCCGATCCGCGAGAGACCGCCCGTCAATCTACCCGGGATCTTATTCAGCCACCCTTTGTTGTAGATTAATACGTTACAGCAGCTACAGAACATCGCGTCCTACGGCTTTCTGAAGAAGCGTCTGGAAAGGCACGATCTGCACATTCACGCCCTGTGGTTCGACATCTACACCGGGGATATTTACTATTTCAGCCGTGCCAACAAGAGATTTGTGGAGATAAACGAGACGACGGAGCTTGCTCTGCTGAAAGAAATTACAAAATATTACTCGTAGACATATTCTTCGGCGACGCACATTTCTATTGTCTCGGCACAATCGCCGATTAACATTGCGTTTCCAGAGACACGCACAAAGTAGGTCGCGAGGGAATAATCATATGTATATTTTTATGTGCTCGGATCGAGAGATTTGTGCCTCCCCCGCAAATCCCGTCGACATTTCCACGGGGAATTGCGCGAATTGTACCAAACGAAATTCTTGTCTGCTACTAATTCGTTGCTGATGTTCAATGTGATATGCTTAATACACACTATTATGTGTATAACGGACTGCCACGAGACGCGCACAAGGAAGGAACGTTTGTTGTGTTCAGCGTTCTCCAAACATTCGGTTAACGTTCAGCGATTCACAGGACTAATTAGCAGATTTGCAGAACGGATTGACGTTAACGTTCCAATTCTGTCTAAGTACAATCTATCGGATATATTAGTTACTAATTGTTTTTTAAGTGTCTTGTTTTGCTAAATATAACCATTCCTTGCCGATTGATTGATTGAGACACAGGTCGTAATTGAGATGTAGCACATATATTAAATAAATTTCTGCGAAATAGATTTTTTATTTATCGTGTTATGACAAGTTATGTTTATATAGAATTTATTTATGTTAATAAAAAAATTTTTTAAATTTTAATAAACTATATATATGTGGAGATTTATGTGTTATATATATATATATATATATATATATATATATATATATACAGGGTGGCACAAAAGAAGCGAACGGTTAAACATTTACAAAAATTTTATTTTCAACTTTTCAATTTATTTTGACATGGAATTATGAAGTCTAATTTACGAAGATTTTTTTAAGTTATTTGTGAAACACGTAACATATAACAAGTTATATGCGTCACGCAAATGTCCTTCATTTTCTGTCTCGTAAAGACTTGTTTTCTCTGCAAGTTATGAATTTTTTAAAAGTTCGTTCTTTTTGCGCCACTCTGTATATATATAAAAGTCGCCTTGATACCATCGAAAAATATCCTTTTATACACACAGAAAAATATACATACTGTAAGTTCAAGTAAATGTAATTTATTTCAATATTTCATAAGTCCGCGAATCTATTATAGAGTCATCATAAGCGCCAAATTTATTCAAAATATATTCTGGATTTTAGTAAGTTTCGCACTTTGATCAATTATATATATATATATATATATATATATATATATATATATATATATATATATATATATATATATATATATAT
>NW_022639459.1:3489061-3517349 GCF_010583005.1 Odontomachus brunneus | reverse complement strand
ATATATATATATATATATATATATATATATATATATATATATATATATATATATATATATATATATATGTAGGAAAGCCCGCACAATACGCGTTACGAACCGTTAAAGATATATAGACAGCGATATTTAACGATATCGGGGACGCAAAACTGGGTAAACGCGGACTTCGTCGTGTCTCTTGCGTTTCCTTCGATTTCGCGGTTTGCTCGCTGTTCCGACACGATCGGATCGAGAAGAGAATCAGAGTCGCGAGCCAATGGCAAGTGCTACCGATAGATAGATGGGACGGCTTCGGACGAACTAGAGCATGCCAGTTCCGAAAGAGAAAGCAAAACAACGAAAGAAGTCGTAGGAATCGGAGTTACGCCGTGGTATCGTCGTTAGGATCCGCGACTGCGCTTACGCGATGGATACGAACTGCAAACTCTTAAAACGCGTACCGCACCATTGTATCGCGAGATCGCCCAATTTAAGTTTCAGATAAGTTGCAAATAAACATAATGTGACGCTTCATGCTGTGGATTCCCTACTGATTTTCTCTTGCCCAACCAATATTTGGATATGAAGACTTTTATAACGCGAATTTTAAAAGTCGTCTTCTTGATATCATCGAAAAATATTCTTTTGTACACAGAAAGAAATACATACTGTAAATTCGAGTAAATTTTATTTGTTTCAAGTACTTCATAAGAGAGAGTTTATGTGTCCGCGAATCAAAGATTCATCATAAGTGTCAAATTTATTTAAGATACATTTTGGATCTTCGCACTTCGACCAAGGATATTAAATAAAAAGTTTTTCCTCGATAAAGTTTCATGCTATTCTTGTAAAAAGAGTAAATTCTTCTTTCAAGCACGTGAAAATAAGATTTCTTTTTCATTTCTATAATGAATATATTTTGAGGCTATCGTTGGGAAAATATGTTTTGTTGAAAATAGTCATTATTTGCGTGTAATTTTGAGCAAATTGGATTATTATATGTGGAATACACGTCCTCGGAATTCGCGATCAGAAGCGTCTGGGAGGTGACGAACTAAGTCCGAATATCGTGAAGTGCATACGTAAATTACGGGCCTGAGTTCTTGTGGCTTCGGCTACGTAACTATGCGTGAAAAACTGCAGCGCGCGTAGCTCGCACTTTTCCGTCTGCGCTAGTGCTGCGCGGTAAAAGTGAAGAGAATTCTCCCGGTTTCCAGAAGAATCGTCCAGTTAGGCCGGTTAAGCTGGCGTATTGCATATAGCGGCTGTAGAGAGAGAGAGAGAGAGAGAGAGAGAGAGAGAGAGAGAGAGAGAAGAAAAAAAGAAAAAGAGGACAGAAGAATGAAGAAAGAAAGAAAGGACGAAATCGCTCGTACACGGAAAAAGAATTCCAATTTGTGTAACTGAATAAGTATTAGATGAAAAATTTGTGTAACTGAATGAGTATTAGATAAAAAATGCATTGACAAGAGATAATACTCTTTGTCACCGTGATCGAAAACATTCGTCTGAACATTCAGGAAGCGAAAATTGGATTGAAATAATTGACTGAATGGAAATCTTCTAAAAGAATGTTTCTTTGTTCCTATTTTCAAGTTTTTCATTTGGCTAACAGAAAATTCAGCTACACTAACAGAGTTGCCTTTTTCGTGTATGAATACTTTTTGTGTATAGACACTTATAAACAATTCGAAATATACTATCAATCAAAGTGAATAGCATAGTGCGAATCATAAAGAATGACTTTGATTGAGGATCCAGAAATCGAGTTCGAGTCCGGCTAGAACGGTAAGCGAATTTCTCTAAGATTTAAGAATTTCTTTATCGCGAATTTCTCTAAGATAAGATATAAATATGTAAATTTAACTTAGTGTTATTTTAACTTAGTTATTAGTATTTGTTGAATAAATATTTATTATTTTTAGATATTTTTCCTTTCAATATACTGTGTGATTCTATTCTCTGTTAATTCTGTGTGAATTCTATATTACACATGACGACATCTACGATTGGGCATATCAACGAATCGAAAATCGATTTTCTATAGAAAGGATCGATGAGATGTCAGAATGAGTTAGGAAAAAATCGATTGAAAACCATTAATTTCCGTCAGGGAAAGATCATTTTGTTTAAAAACCAAATCGAATGAATCGCTAGTCCTGACACACAAGTGCAATTACGCACATTAGCAATTATGAATTCCCGTCGAGCGGCGAGCATTTCGCTCATTCCTGATTTATGAAATGAAATGTTCAGCGTCGGCTAAGATTTTAATGTTCGCCGACGGGCCGCGAGTAGGAACGATGTCACGATTTTGCACGATCTCTTTTTTCGCGTTACACTCGTCCGAGAAAAAGAGTGCGTGGCCAGTGGTGTGTGCCGAAGCATAACGCGTTCTGCAGCCACCACGATGGCATTACCACTTCGTTACGCTCGTATCTTTCCGAAACTTTATGCCTCGGTCGTGGCGTTATTTCGTCGTGCCGATGGGGGAATGGTCGGACGTGCGAACGGTAATTAACGACGGCACACTGTGCTCACGTAATTAATTAGCAGGCCGAATACCTCGGTAGGTCGTCTAATGTGAATGTCTGCCGAGTTACACGTGAAAGGTGCGCGCGGTAGGGGTGTGTAAGTGTACGCTGCACATAAATAAATTGACTTGAAATCTATTGTTGCCGAGCATACCCGACGGAAATAGTTAATTAGGAAAGGAATCGGATCAATGAGAACCTCGGATGCGAACGCACGTGTGTAAATAATATCGACACGAGGTAACAAAAAACTGAAGAATGTCTTAAAGAAGAAGAAGATCTTAAGAACGACTTAAAGTTGAAGGATGATTATAACACTTGTGAAAATTTGTTGTGAAATATGTGATTTTAAGATCTCCGTATGCAGCTGAAATGTGTTATGGAAAATTTGCTGTTTCTACGCTGAGAAAAAAATATTTGAACATTTATTTGTGGGATACAAATTTTTGCGAAATAAAATTTATTTCTAGGAATAAACTGTGCATATAAGTATTTTTTCTCAGTGTAGCGAAATTTACTATGTTTTTTAGTACTAGATTTATGAGACCAGTCGATTTGATGGGTTTCGGATTTCACGAGCAAAATTACAGAAACTATTATTATTATTTTCTAGTAATTTTTGTTGACTTTTGTTAATGAAATGATACAAATATATATCCAATATATATCCAAATTATTGATTTACTCCTCAGACTTCTAATTTTGAAATTCTCTATGTTGTACCTATTTCTCCGGAAATTTCTCTCGGAAATTTCTCCCGTCAAAAAAATTGACCGTCAAATCTAATGTTAACGAGATAGATATTACTGACAATTTATTCCTGCACGATTAGAAACATAACATTAATTTATGTCTTTGACAATGTCAAGAGAGGAATTCCATAAATTTGCAAAAGTTCGGTTAATACTTGAGTATATGTAGAGATAAGAATCTCCTAAGTCAACTTTCCATTCACAATTACAAGTTTTCACAGTGTTACACAGTTACAATTATTCACAGTTACAATGTATTCGCAGTTACGATTGATACTCAAACATTTGGTATATGAACATGTAATATATGAAGAAAGTACCCGTTTTAAGAAAATAAGGGTAAGTTTCGTAAAATTTTTGTCGGAATTTGCTACAAACAATATAGAGGATGGGAAATAAATTCTTTTCTTTTAACAATGTTGTCTATATATTTTCGTAACGTTGTTTTTCCCACACGTCAGAGAGAGTTCCCAGACCCCTGTTAATTCTAACTTCTCGACGTCAGATATTTTTGCAAGCTTGAGTTTAAATTATTCGAAACACGACGAAGAGATATGAAATTTCGTGTTCTCGCAACTTAATTCAGCAGCTAATTTTCGATGTTTTCGGGTCCGCCGCATTTTCAGTCGAATTTAGGTCGAGGAAGTCACGATATGTTTGACACGATTTTCTCTATTTGTCGGTCGAATGTCAAGGTGTAGGTCCCGACATACCGGTCTCATGTACTTACTACGTGCTTGGCTCCTTCTAAATGCTCGCTTTACGACGCCCGAAATTTCCAGAGAAACCGTTAGAGTTTAGCATTTAATCGTATAGCGTCATGATGCAACGCTCATATACAAGCTTCAACTTCTACCCCTCAACTCATTAAGCGGCTGTTATCTCTTGTGCCTTCTATTATCTTGTGTCATCTATTATCGGCTCCTTGATGGAACCGCTGAAATTTTAACGTTCCTGACGTTTCCCACAGATCTTACCGATTTGTGATTACGATATCCAGTTTTGTGTTTCCTCATTAAGAAGAATTAAAGAATGCAATTTAATTAAATTGTTATTTCTCTATGTATTTAATTACTTTGAAGATTCTAGATTATGTAACATCATATTTAACGTAACATGATATTTTAAACGCACCATGACATATAACAAGTAAAACAAAAGATATAAAATTAATTATTGACGCATCTAATATGACATATTACTTTCGCATTTATATAACAAAGCATTACGCAATTACATAATTAAAACTTGTCCTAAAATATATGATTTTAGGATCTCTGTACGCAGCTGAAATGTGCTATAGAAAATTTGCTGTATTTCTACGTTGAGAAAAAAATATTTGAAAATTTATGGGATATAAAGTTCATTTCTGCAAGGTAAAGTTTATTTTTGCGAAACAAAATTTATTTCTAGGAATAAACTGTGTATAAGTATTTTTCTCAGTGTAGCGAAATTTACTATGTTCTTTAACAAGATAAATATTGCTGACAATTTATTCGTACACAACTAGAAACAGCAAAATTAAAAAGAATTTATATGAAAAAAAAGAATTATAGTATTCTCTCTACCTGTGAATCTGTAAAATGCTTTTCGCGAAACACATTTTAGGACAATCCCTGAGATTTCACAATTCTGTCAAATACACGATCGCTCGTAGTTGCGTGGGTCAAGCATGTCGGCAAAAATATCGTCATGTCCGTTGGACTTATTGGGCAACTCCGTCCACCACAGTGTGTCGAATGTCCGCCAATGATATCGTGCATTTTTGCACGGTGCTCGCAGAACGTAACGGCGTCAGTGGCGATCGTAATTATAAAATGTCGCAAAGGAGTGCAACGAACTCGCGAAGCAGTCGCCGCAGCGCAGTATGTTTCCGCTAAAGACCAGACGAGCTCTTACAAAACAATTATGTTACGTTGCATAAGTGCATTCGCGCTATATCCGATAAGTTTTCAATCGAATTCTCAATGCGGTGGCGCGACACTCGAGCGTCTCTTTCGATCTCGTCTCGACACTAATCGAGACAGTGAGAATTAAACATTAACAGGAGGTTTACTTTCTAAAGTTACTTCGCTCACGAAATCACAAACAAACATGCTTAAGTTAACGAGTGAAGAATGAAGCATATCTCAGAAACGTCATAGATCAATTCTGATTATAGGCATGGAGAGATCGTGATTAAGTTTCGAAAAAAGATGAAAGGAGACAATTACGATAAAATCATGTATCAATGAGATAAAATAATTTTCAGCTGCAACCGCTATTAACACGTTGACTGCCAGCTACAAGATAAATCGTAGTTGGTCTTCTTGGCTAGGGCGCCGACTACGATTTATCTCGTAGTTCTTTGACTTGCCATTTTCGTGCAGCTACGCTTAAATTTGTGGTATATAAGTGTAACTGTCCTAATAGCACAGATATCCGGGGAACGTTCTAGAGACATTCCCAGAAGATTTTATGCTGTATGCGTAAGAATAGAAGGCTTCTGGGAAGAGAACAAAAAATCAAGGTTGGTTTACATGAATAGAAAATTTATTTATACATGAACAGAAAATATAATCATAAAAAATTTATTCAAAGTGAAAATCAACAAGCAAACATTCTGTATGTTTTTTGGTAATTACTATGTACTGTAATTAGAGTTTTGAATAATATAATATGATTAAATGAAATTGGCTTCTGAGATCGGAATCCTGAATCGGAATCCGTGGCAGTCAACGTGTTAACAGCCTCCGATTTTCAAACATAGCTATAGCCGAAGATTAAATTTAATTTGCAGGAGAGTTTTACAAATTTCTCGACGAAGATTCGAGAACAAATTTCAACAGGACGATTAATCTGTCTCTTTGCTACATTTCGTGCTGCGTAACGGTTATGGTGACATCGATGCCTCTTCGTCACGAATGCAGATATTATAGCCAACCCCCTCCCACCTCCTCCTTACGCCCTCCCCTCGTCATGCGTAGATCATTCATGCGTGAGCGCACAAGTTCAAGAACAATGGTGCTCCGGCTCCGGCGATCTATATAACGTAAGTACGGTTTTACCGAGCCGACGGAGCCGTGCGCGGCGGCGGCGGCGGCGGTGGTGGCGGCGGCGGCTCATTGTGACTGCGATGGTGGCGAACAGCTCTTGTGCCACTGACCCACAAGCACACTTACCTATGTTATACTATGCTGCTATATTCGCTGTTCCGTTGTCGCGCCGCGCCGCCTGTACCTTAATGTCCATACACACCGCGGACTCCGCGACGTAGAACGCTCCCGCGTGCGTCCTCGTCGAAGATTCGTTTCACCGTGACGTGTCTCGGCCGACACGCGGTCCGGTCAAGTTTTAATCGAGCCTCAGGATCAGCAAAGCGAGGCTACATCGTCTCTGTTTACTTGAGACGCGAGTACCGTCTCTCCGAGTCGCCGAGCGAGTCGCTTTCTGTGCATTGTACAACAATTACATGTAAAATTGCAACTATTACATGCAATGAGTCCAACTGTTGGGCCCAACTGTTTTTGAGACCAACTGTTTTTTTACATGATATTGCACAATATTACGTTATATATAATAATAATGATATATATT
Source organism: Odontomachus brunneus (assembly GCF_010583005.1). Classification (NCBI taxonomy): domain Eukaryota; kingdom Metazoa; phylum Arthropoda; class Insecta; order Hymenoptera; family Formicidae; genus Odontomachus; species Odontomachus brunneus. The sequence goes on along the minus strand of NW_022639459.1, from coordinate 3,510,508 downwards.
TTGTTTATTTAAAATGTATTTAATATTTAATATTTATTTGAAATATATTAAATGTAATATCATTGGTGTGTGTAATTTTTCGTTAAATATAAAAGTATATTTACACAATACGGAGCAGAAATACCAATTTTTTTAAAGAAATACACAATTTTACATATTTTCGCTATTAATTACATAATTTTTATATATTTTTTTTATAAAATACTTGATATTTTTCGTCGAATCGTCGATATTTAATGTGATGACGCAAATATTATTAAATGTTAACGCATATGTTAATAAAAAATTAATTATATATCCTTTGTTAAGAAAGAATAATAAAATGTTAACTCTTTGCAGACGTGTGATTTTCGAGCGCAAATGTTTTTTGTTCAACTATATAAATGTAAAAGAAATGTAATGTAATGTAAATGTAATGTGAAAGATAACAATTTCAAGTGCAAATTCCAATCCAATTAAATATCAAAAAAGATATGAACGAGAAAAAAGCTTAATGAAAAAGAAGGCGAATCACAGGGGCGGGAGCCACAAGCTCGGAGTCTTCGATGAGTGAAAGAACGACCGGTAACAAACATATCGGAATATTCTTCACACATAGCCTCCCGAAAAAAGTAAAAATATTTTCTCGACGATATCTTGACGATATGTTCGTCAAAGGTTGCGGATGCAGTTATTGCAACAATATAATAAATGTTACATTGCAGTTACATACTAGTTCTTCAGTAACAACGCTAAAGGCCCTTGCAGAAGGCAAGTTGCCTTGCCAGGCAACAGACAATAGGTACAGGGAATAGGAATTCAGACTGGTTAATTATTCCTATTCCTATTGTCTGTTGCCTAGCATTCTGCAAGGGCCTTAAGCCTGATCTACAATATGCTCTTTGCATTCTGTTTCTTGTCTCCTGCCTTTTTCTGGCTTAAAGCTTAAGGTTTGAGTCAGAAAGAGATAAAGAGAAAGAAACAGGAAGCAAAGAGCATATTGTAGATCAGGCTTTAACATTGAAAATCGCATACGCGAGCGCTGAAGTCTCCGCCTGCGCGCATTGAAATCTCCGAGTTCGCAGCCTCTGCCCTTATAATAGCGACTCTGTCATTATAATAGCTTATAATATCTAGTGACTTGCACTTCGTAATATACTTTAGTATGCTTGTATGCTATTTACTCAACATTAATTTATGTATTGTGTTAAAAAACAATAGTGTACAATTCATGTATTGTGTTAAGAAGTAATAATTAACAATAACAATTAACATATTCGCTACAGGCATTATATACGTATGATAGCAAGTATTTTTCTCCTATGTTCACTTTATCAAATTAATTTGTTTTACATAATTACGTAAAAAAAAGAAGAAAAAGTATGAAATAGCCTTTGGAGAAAGTTTTTTAAATAAACTGCTAATAACGAATGTGTTAAAAACAAAACACATTATTTTTTTTCTGATGTAATAGACCTTACGAGTTATTTAGAATAGGATAATTTTGACAACTGACTCGTGGACAAAACGTTGTTTTCGGACGCCTTGTGTACATGTATGCATGAGACTGGCGTTTTGGCATTTTGAGATTGCTATCATCAGCCGTATGGTTATCGTCATGAATGCGAATGTCCAACTACTCGATCATCGCAGTGAAAGTTACGGCAGGTTCTTATATATGTCGTTTTCTATTTAAGATTGTAAATACATCAACAATATTGCGAATTAATGCAGTTAAGTAGGACACGATCTTAATACGTCTGATTTATTTAAGAACGTTTACGTGTAACAAATAATCAATATAGTCCATATCCAAGAACTCTGTACATGGAGAGAATATTATAATTTATTTTTATATAAATTCTTTTCAATTTTATTATGTTTCTAGTAATGTAGAAATGAACCGTCAGTAAAGTCTATCTTATTAAGAAACATAGTAATTTCGTTTGGTATTCGAATTTCGGTTATGACTCCTCGGGAAATTATCCTATTCTTGAAATTTTTCGTAAATTTTTTCAGGTTGATACGAAGTTGAGTGTTATGAGTTATTGTTATTGCGCTGTCGTAATTGACGATTTGACGATACGCCATATGAAAGATGTGTCACTACATTTGGATGTGAAGATAGAAGAAGTTGCCGGGAGACGTCCGGATCCACACATGCTACATCCCGTTATATGGAGTAACGCTTTGGAGAAACACGAACGTGAAGTAAACGCGTAACACGAGCGGCGTCTCCTTCGGCGCGTGGGCATGCACGAGCTGGTTCGTCTCGCAATTTACTCTCCATCTCGATTGGCCCACTTGTTAAACAGGACAAAGCCGGAAGAGTGACGGTCGGCCCTGCGCGCCGCGACTAGAAGGGAGGAGTGGAGGAGAGGATACGCTCGACTTTTTTTATCACGGAGCAGCGCGAGGCCGTTGAAGAGAAGGATCGAGACGTGGCTGTGCACGCGAGTGTCTGTCGGGAAGAAAGAGACTGAACGACAAGTTTATGTGACTGAAGTCGAAAACGGAACATGAGGCGCTAAAAAGAACGTATTTCGCGCGCGTGCGAAACTGTTTCTTCTCACATGATCTCTCAACTATAGACTATTTTCAGTCCGAATTTTAAGTGAGTCTTGACCACTGGTTTTGATAATTTGAAGATGGGTGCGTTCGGGGAGCTCGCTACCACGCTATCAACGCTAACGCTACCAACTCTGTCCACGGAGCCAAGATAGTGCTGACAAATGCTCAAGTGCGAGCTCCATGAACAGCAATAGCATATTGTTAAGAGTAAGGTGACCAGATGTCTCGATTTTTCATCTTTTGTCCCAAGTGTTTTTGAGCTATTCGAGACACCGCTTTGCCATCATTTTCAATGATTGTCAAATAATTTTCGGATCTTTTAACCCTCTTCTTCCCCTCGTTATACACATTTATGAAGTGTTCCGAATTCAGGTCTGGGAAATCCGGTCACCTTAGTTAAGGGCCGTCCTATTAAGTGGTTGAAATTTAACCCATAAAGTTTTGTGATTTTGCATCTTGTAATTGGATTTCCATTTTTTGGAAATTCATTTTTTATATGTAAAGCTAACGATGTTTACAATTAAAAAAAGTTTACATTTAACAATTAAAAAAGTTTACATTTAACAAAAGTTTAAAACTTAATGTATAGGGAATAAAGATACATACGCAGCAAAACAATTCACTACCGCAGTTCGGAGAACTTGCAAACACTACCAATGCACTACCTCGGAAGCGACAGCGTAGCGCAAAGTCATGATGTAGAACACTACCGTCAGTGACGTTATCATAGTAATTGGTAGTGCTACTAGCTGGCTCCCTGAACAGCTATAAAAGCTAAAAAGCGCTGTCAGCGTGCTCCCCGAACGCACCCCATGATGGATTTCTACAGCCATTATTCATAGACCGTTCTTATATTTAAGATCGTCTTAAGTACATCTTCAGATGCTGTACGAATCTATTTTTGTTGGTTACGGGAAATCTGAAGATTTATATTAGATTTATATATATATATATATATATATATATATATATATATATATATATATATATATATATATATATAAATCTAATAGTAAAAATATCTTTCAACTTGTAGAAAGAAATATGTTTCCTTATATTTATAAATAATCCATTTAATATGTTTCCTTATATTTATAAATAATCCATTTAATATAAATAAGCATTTTTTAAAATAAGTAGATTAATTGTTTATTTAAAGAAAAAACGTGATCACAGTTATATGCAAATGAACTGTTTATTGTTTAAAGAGTTAAATTCCTCCTTAATAGATCTTTCACTCTATATGTTTTTATGTGTAGAATTTCAGATTCAACGACTGTGAGATTTGAATCTTTTGCTTGGGTCAATTTGACTCGTGAGTGCCAAATTAGGGTTAATTGTTTCGGTTGAGAACGCGATTACTCTCGAGAGACTTCGTCAACACTCGCGCGCGCGCTGTCGACCACTGTAACGCGAACGCGACCCACTCTTGGTTTCGGATGGAACGAGCAGACCTGTGGAAACTCCCTTCTCTCCCTTCGCATTCTATTCTCGTTTCCGCGCCGACGCCACTGCCTTCGACTTGCTCCAATTGTCTCGCTCACCTGCTGAGAGAGGAAGAAGCGCGTCGCGCTACTGCCTCATCTCCTGAGCGCACTTCAACGGTGTTTAATCGTCGCTGGGATAAAAGCGACTCGGTGCGAATTGGGACGTGGGGGAGACCGTGATACTTTTCACTTTTCATCTCTCGCACTCCGCTATTTATTATGGCGTTCTTGTAGCACCTGCACGATAACGTTATGTATTAACCATCGCGGCCTTGTTGAGGTAGCCTTGTGTCTACCTTCCGTTGGCTTATATTGTTGAACGAAGAATATGATTAATGAGAAGTGTTACGAGATCTATGCGTAGAACAAATCAAGCAATGCGCGTTATCAGTCGAATGAACGATATCGATGAAAACTTGTTGTTTTGTGACTACTATTTTACCATGAATTTTCTGAGATATTTTTTTTTATCTAGATGTATGTGTGTGTGATTAGTTGTAAATTTAAAGAGTTAAGAAAAGAATACATGAGAATTTGTTTGTTTGCTTATCTCGAGATCCTCCACGATTCATATGTATCTTTTTGTCCTATACTATAAAATCGTTGTTTGAAACTTATCTCAAGTAAGATATTCAGATCTCAATCTAGGCTCCTATTACTTCTTCTTTTACTTCTTCTTAGTTTTCTTAGTTTTAGGGAAATTCCCTGTTTTCTGTCTAGCGTCACTGCCCGGGCTCCTATTATTAATAATTATATTAGTAGTATATATGTATAGTAATTTATAATTCTCACCTCTGAAACTTGTCTCGTGTGAGATACTCAGATCTGAATGAATCTTTAAAGTTAGATCTGAGTTTTTCATTTGATTCATATAATGTATTACATACGTAACATTACATTTGCAATTGTGTGACTTCACTGAAAAAAACTCACATCTAACTCTAAACTGAAGTATGAGTATCTCTTGAATAAATTTCAAGTAACGACTATTAATACAGACTTTAGCGTTAGATGTGAGTTTTCCAACCGAATCTTGTGAGTACAAATTACAATGTTACATTTGTCATATAATTTAATGAAAAAAACTCAGATCTAATTTTATGTTCACATTTGAGTATCTTGCATGAGAAAAGTTTCAAGCAAGGACTATTAATACGGGCCACAGTTCCGTATTGATAATCGTCACACAAAATTGATCTCAAATGAGATATTTAGATCTCGATTTAGAGTTAGATATGGGTTTTTTCACTTGAATCACAATTTAAAATGTGATGTCACATTATATAACTTAATTGAAAAATTCAGATCTAACTTAATATTTAGATTTGAGTATCTCACGTGAGGAAAGTTTCAAGTAGGCATTATTAATATAGTCCTTAATGTTCTAGAAAAGCATAGGAACCGCACTTGATAATCACGACGATTTCATGTCGCATTTCAGCAACACATTCTCGAGAGAATGGACGCGATTTGAGCGGCCGAAAAAAGAGCGGAATCCCGCGACTTCCTTCCGCGCGCGCGGGTCGACATTAAAAATTCACAAGCCGGTAACGTCAAGATAATTAGACGGCGAGTCATCGCCGCGTTTCTTTCCAGCAACGTAACTGGGGCGTAATTTTTCCTTACTCCGCGCGGTTCTCGGCAAAAAGATTTTACGAGTGAGGCAAGCACCGCGAGCGCTACTATGGTCCATTTCTACGAGATCCGCGCCGGTGTCAGGTGGCCGCGCATAGCAGAATTAAGCCACAGCCATCCGCTTCTTTCGTGGCGTCTCGACAGGCCCCGGAAACTGGGTCACATCTTTTTCATCGAGCGCTACATAATTGACAAACGAGAGTTTACCTAGTTACGCTCCCGAAAATAGGGCTTTGAGCCCCACGCGTTCTACCGCCGAAATCTCACCTCGTCCGCCGCGACCTACCGTGGGGCCTTCCTCGTTATACGTGAAGCCGGAACCTCGTTCGGGTACACGTTCGGGCGGACATCACGTATCTTCGGAATGTCCTCGTTTTTTTCGGGGTCTCGAGGGCCACGTGATGAGGACTTCCTCAGCATAATATAGGTAGTACCGACTTACGTGGTCCTTCGTGACCATACTTATGGGATTCGATTCGATCCTTTCGTCTTTTTTTGACATTTTTTTCCCACGCTCTTCTCGAACGTTCTCCGTTTTCTAAGAAGACAATTTTTTTTGCCTCTTGCGACAGACAATTCTCCATAGGTAGCGTTGGGGCATTTATTTGGTTTTATATCTATAGTAATTGTCGTGTCTACAAAGACGGCACGCTCCCAGATGAAAAAAATAATACGATTTAGCTGTCTATTTTTTATTAGTGATGTTAAAGAAATGACTTCATGGTAAAAACGAAGGTATACACACGATTACCGGCTTTGCAAAAAATTGTTCAGAATAATAATTTTCTACCTGAATTATCCGTGCAAGGAACAAGATATTTTATCGAATAAATATTTTATCGAAGACTGTTACTATTATTTAAGCGGTGCATATACGTAACGCAATTGCTTTCGAGCCATGTGCACACTCGACGCGCTTCTTAAATTGCTCTCGCGCGACTTACTACGCGGCGGACCGTTCACCGGCCGTCTCGGGGTGATAAACAATTACGAAACGAATTGTTAAAAAAGGCAGCAACGCGCATATTTATGTAACGACTGGCGAGCTGCGCCGTCGCGGCTACGCGTGTTTAACACGCGTCGACAAAGATCGTAATTTTTACGGTAAGGTTTTGTGCGTACGTATGCATTGTATAATCGGCCCTTCCTCTACGTTCCGCTCTTTTTTACATGAAGATTGTAACATACAAAGTGTCTGACGCGCAGTTCGCTCGTACACAAACGGAACTCGTCAAACTGGACGCAAACGTCCTCTGCCATTTTACGAACAATTACGTAGATTATTTTGATATATGATTAAAGAAGATTGGAGAGTGTGATTGCGCGAAGCGACATAAAGTGTTGTTTTTCGTGAAACCAATTGATTTTATCCTGTTTGAACAAAAGAATTCAGATTTAAGGCTCTGCTATTTCTCCAGTGGCCATATTGGTTTGATGACGTCAGAAGCGAAAAATGATATACTGAAAGTTTCATGCGTTTTATTGCTTTATTTTTTATTTTCCCCTAAAGAACCAAATATTTTCCTAATCCTGAATAAAAAGTACAGCAAACTTAGATATCTGGCTGATATATCACGTAGCATCGTAAAATAATTCTTGAAATAATGCCAGATTCACAGTGATTTGTGACAGCTGAAATATCAGCATGTATGAACACATTGAATTTCTCGATTTTCATAATGTATCATCAATATCACAGAGTTTGTTGCACATTTTACGGCTGTGAGAATCATAATAATATATACATTTCACAAAGAAACTGAAAAATAACGCGATAAGACGCAGGAAACTTATCGAGGTGTCAAGCGAGGCCTCGTGTGAACCTGGCCTAGTGTCAGCCAATCAGCTACGTTGACACAGTTATTTCGTGTTCTCGACACTGCTAGGCGCCATCGTTAATTCATACTTTCTGCGGCGAGATAGCAGAGCCTTAAGTAAATACTTAGTACTCACCGAATAAATACTTTTTATTCTTTAATATGTAATATATAATAAAGTAATCAAATGTATAGACGCATATTAACGTAAGAGCGCACGGAAAAAAAAGATCTGCTACATATAGACAACTAAACAATTTGCTGTATTAGCCACTTTTTCTTTGCTGCAGGAGCTAATTTCCTTGCTATGTTAACAAGAACATCTGCTTTTGCAACAAATAAAGCAGTAAATTATGTTTAGTTGTCCGTCTATAACAAATTTGCTAGGTTAGCCACTTTTTTTGCTGTAGGAGCAAATTTTCTGATTATCATAGCAAGAAAATAGGTTCCTGCAGCAAAAAAAGTACCTAACACAGCGAATTATATTTAACTTCGTATGTAGCAAATTAGTTTGCTGCTACAGCAAATTATTTTTTTTCCGTACGTCGAACGTAAAGAGCGTCGAATGAAAGAACCCACTTTGTGACTACCCACGAAAATACACGCAAATTATTTCGCGCGAGGGAGAGGCAATCGCATATACTAAACTCCATTCTATTCTAATAATACAAAAACGACAATGCCGCAGAGGCGGAAACCGTCTCTTCCTAGTTCTCCGGTTCACTTCGTGCACAGCACACTCGAGTCCGAACACATCGAAGGAGTTTCGCTCGTTGTTCCACTGAACGACTTGATGTGCGAGACCACGTGTAGACATCACCCCGCGTGTGCATGCATGCGTATACACGCCGTGTGCGTATATGTACACGCGGCTTTCTTAACCGGAGAGCGGCCAGACCTTGGCAAGGCCGGTACAGTGTAATATTTCCGGCTATCTTTGTTTCAATTAGCAGGCTTTTGATAATCACCTTTTGGGTTTCGATGCACAGAACCGTATGCACGCCGGCAACACAGCGTGCACGTGGCATAAGGCCCGTGACACACAGAAAAATTTAAGCAGTAAAACGTAAACAGTAAGCAAATTGACTAATTACAGTCGTTGATTCTTGGACCGTAAGAAAAATCAGCGATTGTAATTGGTCAATTTGTTTATTGCTTACGTTTTAATGCTTATTGTTTAAGTTTTTCTATGTGCCACTTAAGCTTAAGTAGTTCCACGCGGACTGAGCCAACGTCTACGCTGTGGCCCTTCGATGAATCGGATGGACAATACTTTTCGGGAAAAAATTCGTAGAAAATCCAACTTTTCGCAAATAAATCAATAAAAAAATAAATAAATAGATTTAAAAATAATAAATACGATGATGCAAATTCAGCGCTTTCGATCCTGGTTTGTCCTTTAATTTTATTTTTCAGTTTACATCTCTTTTTAATATTTTGTGATCTTTATGACTGCGAACGTATGTAATTCGAATATCAGGTATTTAATATCGCATTAATACGGTATTTAATGTCGTAAACTCTTCTATCAAGTGAATATTAATTTAGATTTTGATAAGAATAAGGCCATTAAGAGCCGATGCTGAATGTTTTTTGCAAATATCTATGATGGAGAGGATAATAATATTTGTAGTATCAAACGCACGTGCCGAAATGATTTTGCGGTCTTTACAACGTATGCGATGAATCAATCTTCCACTAACGAACCGACCCTAAACCTCCTAATATTTTCCTATAATTATTATAATTATACCTTCTATAATTATTATTATAATTATATATAATATTACTAATAATCACTCAAAATTACAAGAAACTATCTGTGTAGTTACAAGCTCCACTTGGTAGGAATTAGAGACACTATAAGAGAGACTGGACATGTGAAATCATCTCCTGATTGGTCCGCCATGTTTATGCTATTCCCGTTAATTTTCAAACACATGTATTATAATATTTTTAACTTGTAACGCAATTTTCAAGATGTAAACTTGTCAAAATTAATAAATATCTTCTTTCCATTGTAATTTGTATACTTAATAATAACAAAATGTCAAATTGTACACATATATATACAGTTTTTGAAAAATTAAGATAGAAAAATAATTAGAATATATCAAGTATGAATATATATCAATTATAATACCAAAATAATATCAAATAATGTAAAAATGAAATCATTTAAACATGATGTAGACGTCATTTTGATATAATTGGAAAAGTTTTTTTCTTATTTAGAATATTATTTTATTAATAAAAGTTATTGAAATACAGAATGCATAGCCATGGATTTGCTATCATATATTTTACATAACTTCGTATTATATTTTTTATGTACTATTCTTAATCTAAACACAATAAATCTTTTTAAAATTTTGGAATATAAATTATGACAAAGTAATATATGTTCTGCATTTATCTTTTTGAATTTTTCTAATAAAAATGATTTCTGCATCTCTTGGAAAAATCCTTATGATATACCCTTTTTTTGAAGAATTATTGCAAAAGGTGCAGAACATCCTCCCATTTTGTTTCTATTCAATCACATTTATTTGGTTATTACAAATAGAGATCCTTAATATATATTTATCACATCTGTCATATTGACGTATACATATCAGTAAATTCTAACCTCGCATAGTCTGTTCTTCTTAGCTACACCGGTGCTAATGTCGTTGAAAAGAGCAAACTATAAGTTATACTGAAATAAACTGTATATAACTTTCTCCGTCGCAGGATTTAGCATAAACATGGCGGACGGGTCTCATGTCCAGTCTATCTTATAATGTCTCTTGGGAATTGAATTTGTCATGTCGAGAATAGATTCACCTTTTTTCAGCCAGCTACAGGATCTTTGTCGCTCGTTTATTCTACGCTGTAGAATAAACTCCAGAGATAGATTTAACACAGAGGTGCAAATTCGACACGGGTTACAATTGTAGCTGATGCAAATATTTTCGACACGCTTTAATTGATAAAGGTAGTATATTGATAAATATAAAAATAATCCCTAAGAGCGGACGTGCATCGACAAGTATTTGTATTTGTTATTAATTCGTTATCGCTATAATTATTTTAATTATAGAAAAATATTAGAGGATTTAGGGTCGGTTTGTTAGTGGGAGATTGATTCATCGCGTACGTTGTAAAGATCGGAAAATCATTTCGCGCGTGCGTTTGACATTACAAATATTATTATGCTCTCCATCATAGACATTTGCAAAAATATCCAGCATTGGCTTTTAATGGCCTTATTCCTCTCTAAAAAAATGCATGTAAGAGATTTAATTGTTGCCGTTTTTCTGCGATGCTGATTGATTCTCTCGCTTAGCTCATTTCATGTAGGCTGCGGCTTGCTTCGTGTCGCTTTGCTACGCTATTAAATTACCTATCAAATTACCAAGCAAGTAGCTGTCATCGCGTTGGTTAGGTCACGAAAAAAAATATAGGAGTGATATATCTCTCCCTGTTTCTCCCTGTCTCTCCTTAGCTCTCCTTGTCTCTCCCTGTCTCTCCCTATCTCTCCCCGTCTTTCCCTATCTTTCCCTATCTTTGCTACGCTATTAAATTACCTATCAAATTACCAAGCAAGTAGCTGTCATCGCGTTGGTTAGGTCACGAAAAAAAATATAGGAGTGATATATCTCTCCCTGTTTCTCCCTGTCTCTCCTTAGCTCTCCTTGTCTCTCCCTGTCTCTCCCTATCTCTCCCCGTCTTTCCCTATCTTTCCCTATCTTTGCTACGCTATTAAATTACCTATCAAATTACCAAGCAAGTAGCTGTCATCGCGTTGGTTAGGTCACGAAAAAAAATATAGGAGTGATATATCTCTCCCTGTTTTTCCCTGTCTCTCCTTAGCTCTCCTTGTCTCTCCCTGTCTCTCCCTATCTCTCCCCGTTTTTCTCTATCTTTCCCTGTCTTTCCCTATCTTTCCCTGTCTCTCCCTGTCTCTTCCTATCTCTCCCTGTCTATCCCTGTCTCTCCCTGTCTCTCCCTGTTTCTCCCTGTCTCTCTCCGTCTCTCCCCGTCTCTCCCCGTCTCTCCCTGTCTTTCCCTGTCTCTCCCTGTCTCTCCTTATAATTATTAATTAATTAAAGTATATTTTAATTTAATTTAATTTTTATTTAATTTTTATTTTACATTTTTTATTGTTTTTTAACTATATGGTGCGCGCGTAGCGCGCGCATGTATTGTTCTAGTCCTGTCAAAATTTAGGTGTTACCTATAGAGAGCCTTAAAATATTTATTTCATTAACACTTTGACTGCCACGTTGGAACGTGATAGTTACAATGCCCAATTCTTTGGTTGCTATGCGCGATACATGAAGTACGCACACGCCGATCGGATAACACTCTACACGGAAAGGATTTTACAATAAACATTACTACATTACATAGAATTTTGTAACTGAAGAATAGATTGACATTCTATTTTTTCAATCTCAACTATTTTTTCATTTCATATGTGCTGCTTATATTTAAAATAGGCATTTAATGCCTATTTGGTCGGTCATTTAAGTCACATGACATTTCCGGTTGTCGTACAATATTAGGATTTTTTTTATTTAACAGGTTAAGAGTGTAAGTAGGATTTTTATTTCTATTTATTCACAATAGATATGAACTTTTACAATTTATTAATCGTGAGACCCGTCAGACACTTTGTCAGACCTCTTTTTCCCCTCTGCAATCTAGCATCTTTGGACAAACTGAAGCCAAATAGTTTGAAAAAATAGTCAAGGACATGACTCTGACAATATACATTACGATAAACATCATCGCAACATTGCCCGCGTTCATATACAGAATGATCCGAGAAACAACTTTCTGTCTCCCTTATCATATTCTAAATCATATGCTAAATCATATTCTTAAACAAATTTTAAGACAAAATGTTATCCAATATGGTAATTATGTAGAGAAATATATAAAACAGTACACGTATATGCGCGAAGAAGGGCACTTCTTATCAAAACTAACCAATTTGTTTAAAAAAGTTGTTTAATTTTTGAGTCGCACAAAATCTTCTAGTATATTTCTTTTCTATCTAATTACTTTTGAAAATATCAACGCATTAAGTACAAAAATTCTATATGTTCAAATATTTAAGTTTCATTCGTTTAACCGTTAAACGAATATGAATATCTGTCGATGCACGTCCGCTCTTAGGGATTATTTTTATATTTATCAATATACTATCTTTGTCGGTCGCATGTCGAAAATATTTGTAAAAGTAACATAGGATCACCTACGATGTAATCTCTTCTTTCTTTCTCTCACTTTTAGGACTACGAGTTGCTACAAATTTAATTGCTCTACGTAATCTCAGCATGATGATTATACGCGCGAAATAATGTATAAGGCCGATCAGATTAGTGATGGGAGACTGAAGATTGCGGATTGAAGATCATATTTCGACAGATCAACAAATTTCGATCTTGGCTTACTTTGTTCTAATTTTGATTTTCTATTGATCAAGTTCCAATCTTCAATCTGCAATTCTCAGTGGTGGCCAGAAATATTCAGAGAGGATGACACACACAAATGTCACACGCACTCTGAATTTGTTCGAGCACGTTCCATCAATACTACCGATTCTATTGAGCGAGACTTCTGGTTATCTACAGTAGTAGACTGTGTCAAATGACACAGAGTTTAAATTCTACGTCAAGAAACTTAACCTGCAACAATTTGCAGTGTAGAAAGAAGAAAGAAGCATCTTCGAATAGTTTCGATTGAGCCTTTGTCCCAGAACGACCCTATGCTGTTTCCTTTTTAAAGAATGAAGCCGACTAATATATTCACGGAAACGTTGGAATCACATCAGAAAAAATCCAACCGGCTCAAGTCCTCATCTAATATACTGGACACTGCGAAAGCCCAAGATGAATTTACTTAGTTTAAAGATGGTTACTTAGTTTGAAAATTTCTTACCAATGGACAAGGTCTGAATATACTTGTCACGTGTTACCTGCCGACAAACTATTCATCTTTTTTTTTGTAGTGTTTAGACGTGTTTATACAAAAGAATTCTGGTCACATTGACAGGTTTTGTGTGACATTGACTTGTCGCATTCGACACGCATTATAAAGATCTACACGGTACAAGGTGATTCTAGGTTATAAATATTTTGGACGTGCTGTGGCCAAAAAAAGTAGATAAGTGGTTCCTAAGAAAGGACATACATCGATAGATATTCGTATTTGTTTAACTAACAAATTAAATGAATAAAACTTAAATATTTGAGTATATAGAATTTTTTAAATTTGCTTTAACCAAACTTTCTTCCGTCATTAAACGTGATGATATAGAAAAGAAATTATGTACACGTGCTTAAAAAAAAAAAAAAAAAAAAATATATATATATATATATATATACTTCATTTAAAATATACGTTTGTACATAAAAAGGAAGAAACAACAAAAAGGCGACTAAACGGATAAAAATATTCGTTCCCATATTCTGACAGAATACTTGTTTTGCACGACTTTTTGTAATTAAATATCTAAATTATTTCTGATTTAATTACATTTAAGAAAACGGCACTTAGATTAAGATTGAAGATGAAGATTGATTCGGAGTTTTTTTTACTCCGTATTATATAGATTAACTTCAGTTTCGTCGTATCTATATTTCTATCGTTGAGTATATTCAGCGCGAGCCTTCGGGTACGAACGATTAGAACAATCATCACGCGCTCACTCTTTAAATAATTGCTCGCAATTACTCTTTACGTTCTATTTAACAAACATGGTCGCGAAATAAGAAAAACGTGCAGTCGCCGCCCCGCGGTAACGAAAGCGCCATTCATATTCCCTTGTATTTAATCATGTTTCCTGGCTTGCTACGCGAGATAGAACACCTTGCAAATGACGAAGAGTGCGATCGTAAAGAGCTAGCGTGGTTATAATGGAAAAAAATCACAAGTTGGCCAATCTGGCGGCTAACCTGGCCTTACCGGCTTTTATTGCTTACACCTTGAAGCGTTAATTGTCTATTTGACCCTTGGGTTACGACCCTCTCTACAGGTGTACGGTGATAAATTATCGGCTTTCCGACAACTTTGTTTCTTGGTCCCAACAAAATTTTTGTATTGGCATGCAAATCGATTTACGTAGAAATTTTTTTATAAAATTTTTAACATAAACGTGTGTCAATTTAACATATTATTGTTGTGTTATTTTCACTATTTCTCTGCATTGAAGAAACCTATGACTTATCAATTTCCATGCAAAATATCTTACACTATTAGAATACTACGCTACTAGAATCGTTGATTCTTGGGAGACATCCTGCTTCCTTGAAATTCCTTGTCTAGCTACTATTTTTACATGGTACAGGGCGACGGCAAAAGACTGAGACCCGTGAATATTTAAAAAAAGTCAAACATTTTTAAGTAAAATGTTTTAAATAAAAAGTATATAAACTATAAAATGATACATCAGCTCACTTGACTAATCACAGTCATCGATTCTTCTTACGGTCCAAGAATCAACGACTGTGATTGATCGATTTGGTTACTGCTTACGTCTTACTGATTAAGTTTTTCTGTGTGCTACGGCTTTAAAAACGCATTTGTGCTTTTTAACGCATCCCGTAGGGATTCATTGAAGACGTGTTCTACAATAACTCAATAGACTCTACACAAGTAAATAAAGGAAAGGAATAACGTGCAGCTTGCGTTGCACATAAGACCAACGTCTCTCCGACTAATTCACCATTAGTACGTGCGACATTCGCAGTGCATATTGCTGCAATTTGCACTTCTTCGGACACAACTTAGAGCGTGATTAATAGGAAGATTTGAAAAGGCAAATAAGGAGCAAGTACGGATGTCTTAGTGTTATTAAATACTAATATTACTTTAATATTAATATGATAGTGAGAGGATAAAAATGTCCAGCATGTCAAACGCACGTATCGAAATTTATTAGCGTTTGACATGCTGGACATTTTCATCCTCCCACTATCATATTAATATTAAAGTAATATTAGTATTTAATAGCACTAAGACATCCGTGCTTGCTCCTTATTTGCCTTTTCAAATCTTACTGTTAGTTATTCAAAAGAGCTTTCTATAATTTCGGTAATTAATAGGGTCTGTGAATCGCATATGTCTCCGATAAACGCGTACGTGTCGCGTCGAAAATTGCTTAATTAAAGCGTACTGTGAAACACAAACCAACATTTCAAAACAGAATCTTACAAAGAAATCGTAAGAAATATCCTTCATAGATTTTAACGGAATTTGGACATATTGTAAAGTGTCAAAAATTTTCTCACGTTGAGAGCAAAGATTATTACATTCATGAATTTTTGCACTTTTGCTTTTTTGTGCATTTATTTTAATATATAGAAGTTAGGACAATCTTGCGAAAATAAAGGAGTATTTAAGTGAGTATTGTCAAAATTATGACATTTATAGGAAAAACATTTAGTATTTTGTGATATAGTTTTGATATAGTTTTGTGATATAGATAAAGTTTTGTGATATTTTATACTTTTGAAAAAAAGATATGTTTTAAGATTTTTCGAGAACATCAATTTTTTAATTTTAAAAAGTTACTCCAATACGAAGTGTTTCGATAAGTTTTACCTGAAAATTAAATATTCTATTATTTTCGAGGATTTATTACAATCACTAAATTTTAGTAATAAGCACTAAGAAAACAAAACGGATTAAAATCACTGAGGAACACTTCGGACAGGTTTCTTTATCAGATTATAATAGATAAATGAATATTATCGACAGTGGTTCCATGGTTTTAGCTGAAAATTAAATATTTCACTATCGGGGACTTATTTCAATCTATGAATGTCAAGACACGTATATCAAGAAGACAATATGGATTAAAATCCATAAATAAATGGAAGAACAGTTCGAACGGTATCTTTATTAAATTATTTTCGTGCGATCAAGAATTTCTTCAATTCTAATTTGGAAAAATTTAAATTGCTTATGTTTCAAAAGAAGACAAGAGCAAGTACATATAGCGAGGTTAAATTAAATTCACGCTATTTGATACTCCTGCCATTCTGTAGGCACACTGTGGAAATTTACTACAGGAATTTTGTGGTTACGCAAAGGGCTGTAAAAGTTCGACCATGTCTTCAGTGTTGCGGGACTTGTCTTGATCGATTTATAGCAGACTTGTAACAAAATGCGCTTCTGAAGTCCCTCAAGGCCATTATTTTACTGACATTTGGTCTAGCTACCTGAAACGAATGTTCGTTCCTGACTCCCTAAGGATGCTGTGGACACAGTACTCGTCAGACTCCGAACGTCAAGTTTTATTACCATCAATAAAGTCTAGAGTAACGTTATGCTTCGTTAAATCCTAAATATTCTGGAGTTTCTATTGTTCCGAACGTTCTTTAATTGGACACGCGATAACAGCGGGACAATTAATTTTCATAACGCCGCGGATGTAACGAGGTCTCGCGCGATGACCCCCGCCCGCCCTCGCCGATTCTCACGTAGGAAGAAGGTGGTCGGGTGGTACCACTAGTCGCAGTAACGAAAGTGTAACCGACTGTTTCACCAGAAGTGGGGCTTCGTTCTTTCGAGACGTCGCGGAAAAGGGGGCCTCGCCGACGGACATGCCGTGTAACTCATCGTTTTACATCGCGCGCTAAGCCAGCAGGAAAAAAAAAATACAAGAGCGCCCACCAACGCTCCCGCCGCGATCGGAGGGCGAAGCAGGCGCGAATCGACGCCCAAATCGAAAGTTATACAACGATTAGTGGTGACGCAAATGGTTGCGCGGCGAGCGCGCCGGCTGTTTTTTTCACCGTGCATCCACGTTGCAATATCGTTAACAAGCTATCGAACTAACGCTGATATATGCTTTATACATAGAGACAGGAATGAAGCCATTAAGAGCTGGATGTTTTGTGCAAATGTATAGACATAAGATGGGGAGGGTAATAATGTTTATAGTGTCAAACGCACGTGCCGAAATGATTTCTCGGTCTTTACAACGTACGCGATGAATCAATCTTCCACTTACAAAACGAATAATATTTTTAATATTTTTCTAATATTTTTCTATAATTATTATAATTATTAAAACCCCCCTTATTTTAATACTCTCCCATGCGCATTGATTCTATTATTGAGTTGTGAGAAATACTACTTCAGCCAGGAGTTGAACCTGGAGTCTCCCCATTGCCTCAATAGCCGAATAGATTAAAGAGTCCCACCCGGATAGTGGGAACGTTCGAGGTTCCAGGTTCGAGTCCTGACTGAAGCATGGCAGTATTTTTCGTAACTCAATAATGGAATTGGATTTCGGAACTCAATAATGGGAGAGTATTAAAATAAGGGGGTTTTAATAATTATAATAATTATAGAAAAATATTAGAGGATTTTAAGGCGCTTGCACAATGCCAAGTTACAGGCAATAAGAATAAAAAAGCATTAACTTATAGGAACAGGGAATAGAAATAATTTATTAATACAAATGCCTATTCCTTATTCCTATTGCCTGTTGCCTGGCATTCTGCAAGGGTCTTTAGGGTCGATTTGTAAGTGGAAGATTGATTCATCGCGTACGTTATAAATATCGAAAAGTCATTTCGGCGCGTGCGTTTGACACCACAAACATTATTATCTTTCCCATCATAAACATTTACACAAAACATCTAGCATCGGCTCTTAATGGCCTTATTCCTGTCAAAATTTAGGTGTTAGGTGTTTATAGAGAGCCTTAATGATATTTATTTATACATAGAGTGTTTAACGATAACGTATAAAATTCTCATGTACATGTAGATTCAAGAACTGAATAAAAATGTTGTCTACTATTTGACGACACATAACCACGTAGATTTTAAAGTTATTAATTAAAGAAAATAGGTGGGTAATATCGCGCGCGATAATACACTAATTCTTTAATTGATAACTAAAAGTCTATGTGATTATTTGTAAAATAGAAGAGATTTTTTGTATAGTGGGGCCTAATGTACAAGCACACGACGGAAATCGTCACAGACTGCATTTGAGTATATTTTGAAGCGAATTTTGTGTAAAATTATATATTCGTAATGCCGAATGTAACAAAAAATTTATTTTCACACTGAAGAAAGTATTTTATCTATTACTGCTTTTTTATTACGTTGTCTTTGAGGTGCCGTCAATTAATTTACATAAAATATTCTTATTTATGCGCCATTTGTAATTAATTTTTAATTAATTATATTCGGAAAATTTGCTTGATACACGGTGCTGTCCATTCCGCCGTTATGCTTTCGTTCATCTTTATATAAATTTACATAATAGCGGCGATCCTTTAGTTTCCTTGTTCCAATAGAATTCCTTCTTTTTTATGAGCAGGAACATCATTTTTCTTATGTCTCTATTCTTGTGTCTTATCCAACTGACAATAAAACATAATGAAGGAATAAAAGAAAGAAGGAAGGAATAAAAGGAAAAAAAAACTAAAAAATCTAAGGAAAAAAACTAAAAACTAAAAAAACTAAGGAAAAAAAACTAAGAAAAAAATATATATAATCTCTAGAAAGAGAAAAAAAAACTAAGGCATAAGTAGGTTAAGGTGCAAAGAAAGGAAAAAGTAGAAAGTTAAAAGGCATATAGATGTAAAGAAAAGAATGTCCATAGTAACTTGTCAGCGCAAAGCTGAAGTTGAAAATAAAAATATAGATAACAAATAAAACAATATAGATAGTGAATAAAGCAAAAGGGATCGTGACAGAAAAAAAAGTACCGTTAGAAACCTCGTTAAAAATCTTTAGAAATAGGAACACAAAGAAAAGTGCCGTGTAAAATATTGTGTGAAACATCGTTAAAAATCTTTAGATATAGAAACACAAAAAAAAGTGTCGTGTAAAATATTGTTGAATAAGGTTATATCCAGACAGCATAAATTTTCCTGAGGAACATTTCAAAAACGGTCTGAAAAAATGTTAAAAGAAATATTATCAGTACTTTCTCAGCATGTACTTTGGATGTCCTCTAGACATCTGTGCTGTTAGGATAGTATATATATATATATATATATATATATATATATATATATATATATATGTATGTGTGTGTGTGTGTGTGTGTATATACAGGATGTCCTACACCACCGGAATTGCTCTTAATAGTAGATTCCTTACAATATTTTAAGAAGAAAATTCTAATACAAAAATGTCGAGGCTATAATAGCTTTTAAACGGGAAGCAATTACATTTAACGAATGGCAGAGCTGAGATTTCGCACGCTCAGGTACGGAAAAATGACAAATGCAAAAAGTGCTCCTATTAATGGGGCGCTCTTTTTATGATATTATTGTCGTATAAATTTGCAATATGTTTTCGCTTCTCTATGTATTGCATATTAATACATTTTTTTACAAAAAAAAAGATATAAAAACTAAAGGCATA
Organism: Odontomachus brunneus; assembly: GCF_010583005.1. NCBI lineage: Eukaryota > Metazoa > Arthropoda > Insecta > Hymenoptera > Formicidae > Odontomachus > Odontomachus brunneus. Next base: position 3,490,630 of record NW_022639459.1, on the reverse strand, counting down.
TAAAAAATAATTCAAGTAAAAATTTGCATATTTCAACTTGAGCTGTCAAAATCATTGATTAACATTACCATGAAGGTATCCACGCTATGCTGTGCGAGACAAATAAATTGTAATAGAATTAATAGCTGTTAATTAATTTACATAAAATATTCTTATTTATGCGCCATTTGTAATTAATTTTTAATTAATTATATTCGGAAAATTTGCTTGATACACGGTGCTGTCCATTCCGCCGTTATGCTTTCGTTTATCGTTTATTTTGTATTTTAGAACATTTTGGAATATTCGTAACGAAATACAAATTGCAATGGTTTTAGTAAAAATCAATTTAAACAATAATTGCAATGGTTTTAGTAAAAATCAATTTAAACAATAATTATAATTCAAACGTATTTAATAAACCTTAATTTAATACACTTTAAAAAATTAACACTTTTAATATATTTAATGAATTTTAATAACAACAAAACAGTTTAACAGATTAAATAACAAATTAAAATATTTTTTATAATAAATGTTCAAAATGTCCCCTATCGCATTCAATACACAATTGTGCGCGTCGCAGTAAACTGCTGGTTGCGTTTCTAATCATGTTTGGTGTCGTTGTGGCGATTGTTTCAACAATTTTGTCTCGTAATTCCTCGCGAGTATTAATTGGTTCTTTGTACACATATTCTTTAATATGACCCCATAAAAAGTAATCCAGAGGCGTCAGATCGGGTGAGCGTGCTGGCCAACTTATAGTACCACCGCGTCCTAGCCATCTACCCGGAAATTTTTCACTCAAAGATTGGCGTACACATCTCGCATTATGTGGTGGTGCACCATCTTGTTGAAAAACAAGCCGTTGCCGAATATTTAGTGGAATATTTTCCAACAATTCTGGCAAATTATTATTTATAAAATTTTGATAAACGTTGCCATCAAGTCTTATGGATATTTCAAACGGTCCAATCTGTAATTTAATATGTTATAGATATTACATAGATATAAATTGTTCTAAAACAAACCTTACATCCAAAATATTACATCATTTTTTTGTTACAAAAGCTATAATACAAATAATAAACAGAAAACTTACGATTAAATTATTTTGTATACCAGCCCACAAATTTATACTAAAACGGTGTTGATAGTTTTGAATTCGATATTCGTGTGGATTTTCATTGCTCCAAATGTGAGAATTGTACGTATTAAAAGAACCTTTGCGCGTAAAGCAGGACTCGTCCGTAAATAAAATTGTTTCGATAAAATCCGGTTCTTGTGCCAATAACCATGTGCAAAAATTAATTCTGCATGCATAATCTTGCGGTAATAAATTTTGTACTTTGGTGAAATGATAAGTATGCATCCTGTTTTCTTTTAAAATAAGTTGTACTTTTCGAGATATTTAATCTTCGGCTGATTTTGCGTACACTTGTAGATGAATCTTCTTTGCACATTTCTAAAGCTGCTTCTTCATTTTCACTTGTACGGGCGTATCGTTCACGTCCGGCGCCAATATTTTTGCGTTGGGGTATTACAGATCCTGTTTCTCGTGTCCGATTTATCAACCGCAAAATTACATTT
>NW_022639459.1:3488307-3488750 GCF_010583005.1 Odontomachus brunneus | reverse complement strand
TAGTGCCGGATGTGAACGGTACGCTCGTATAAATAAAAATGAAGTAGTTTTAGAAATGTGTGAAGAAGATACATCTACTAATATATGTACATAAAATTAGTTAAAAATTAAATATCTCTAAGAACTCAGTACAACTCATTTTAAAATAAAACAGAATGTATACATATTTATCACTTCACCAAAGTTCTAAATTTATTATCGTAAGATTATGTACGCAGAATTAATTTTTGCACATGATTATTGGCACAAGTACCGAGTTTCATTAAAACAACTTTATTTACAAACGAATTTTGCTATACGCAAGAAGGTTATTTTAATACATATAGTTCTCACACTTATAGAAATAAAAATCCACACGAATATCGTATCCAAAATTATCAACGCCATTTTAATTTCAATTTGGGACGGTATACAGAATAATTTAACAGTAAGTTTTCTGTTTA
>NW_022639459.1:3487801-3488251 GCF_010583005.1 Odontomachus brunneus | reverse complement strand
CAGAATAATTTAACAGTAAGTTTTCTGTTTATTGCTTGTATTGTAGCTTATGTAAAAAAAAATGATATAATATCTTTAACATATTAAATTACAGATTGGACTGTTTAAAATGCCTATAATACTTGATGATACTATTTATAAAAATTTTGTAGATAATAATTTATCAGAATTGTTAAAGAATATTTCATTAAATATTCGACGACGACGCGTTTTCTAATAAAATTCTACTACATAATGCGGGATGTGTGCTACACTTTGAATAAAAAATTTTCGAAAAGATGATCCTATAAGTTGATCAGTCACCTTTGGATTACTGTTTATGCGATCATACTAAAAAACATGTATACATAAATAGCCAGTTAATAATCACAAGGAATTGTAAGGTAAAATTGTTGAAATAACACCAAACATAACTATAAACGCAACAAGCAGTCTATTGCGACCCGCACA
>NW_022639459.1:3487490-3487791 GCF_010583005.1 Odontomachus brunneus | reverse complement strand
AAATTGTTGAAATAACACCAAATATAATTATAAACGCAACAAGCAGTCTATTGCAACCCGCACAATTATGTATTGAATGCGATGGTGGGTACTTTGAACATTTATTGTAAAAAAAATATTTTAGTTTGTTATTTAATCTGTTGAACTGTTTTGTTGTTATTAAAATTCGTTAAATATGTTAAAAGTGTTAATTTTTTAAAGTGTGTTAAATTAAGGTTTATTAAATACGTTTGAATTATAATTATTGTTTAAATTAATTTTTATTAAAACCATTGCAATTTGTATTTCGTTACGAATATTT
>NW_022639459.1:3484348-3487233 GCF_010583005.1 Odontomachus brunneus | reverse complement strand
ATGACTTTGACAGCTCAAGTTGAAATATGCAAATTTTTACTTGAATTATTTTTGATATGCCTTTAGTTTTTACATCTTTTATTTATGAAAAAATTTATTAATATGCAATACATAGAGAAGCGAAAACATATTGCAAATTTATACGACAATAATATCATAAAAAGAGCGCCCCATTAATAGGAGCACTTTTTGCATTTGTCATTTTTCCGTACCTGAGCGAAATCTCAGCTCTGCCATTCGTTAAATGTAATCGCTTCCCATTTAAAAGCTATTATAGCCTCGACATTTTTGTATTAGAATTTTCTTCTTAAAATATTGTAAGGAATCTACCATTAAGAGCAATTCCGGTGGTTTTAGGACACCCTGTATAACTTTAGACGCGATCGCGCTGTACAACGGCAAGCTAATGCCGGCATTATGACATGCACAGCCGGACGCGTGTTAAGAGTAGCCGCAACATGCACTTTCCTCTTTTGTGTTTTTAGAAGAACTGAGGAAAATTAAATTCTCCCGTGGAAGATTACACGCGGGATATTTTACAAGATAATATCCGAATTTCATCAAAAGAAAAGGAGAAAATGTAAAAAATGCTGCCAGTCCGGAGAGATTCTGCCCAGAATCAAGAGCGGTTGAAAGATCTTGTTCTTTTGCGCAAAGAGAATAGTCGCGTTGGACTTGGCGTTCCTATTTGTTTCGCTGAAATTTGTTTTAGTATAGTTTTGAACAGATTCGGTGACTTAGTAGATTGGAACCTTAGCATTTAATGCAGTTTTCAAGAAGTTACCGGATAGGAAAATATGAAAAATTTTATGGAAAAAATATTTTCCCCTAAAACTTCGAACCCTAGACAAAACTATTCGATTAATTGATACCGAGTTTGCTGTGTTGATAAAATGCTCATAAAATGCTTCAATCACTGAATCCAGTTCTTGCTCTACGTAACGTTTCTATAACTAATAAGAATGCATGAAGACTAGGCAATAACTAGGATGTCTACACAAAAAACTGCATACATTTCTATCAAAGGATAGATATGTTTTAAACTTCTTTGATCTGTTATACGTTATAGATGTTTAATAAGAATACACGCACACCTCGTTTGATTAAAAAAAAAAAGAAATATTACTATATAATGAACGGTTGTGTTACGCGATATGTGTCGCGATCAGACCCAACTCATTCCGCTCATCAAGGTAGCTGGTGAACGCGCGCGAGCGGCGAAAAGAATATAATTACCTGTATGCATCATACGCAACGAGCTTCGGTGCGAGTGGTCCGCCTTCGCTGCGTGTTCAGTGGTTGCGACGAAAGACCATGACGAGGAATGTGCTGAAAGCGTAAGAACATCCCTTCATCCTGAGCCTTTTGATTCTCCTCAGGTTTTTGAAAATTATTGAGGACGACCCACTACGATAAATTGAGGAAAACCATGCAATGGCTTCATCTTATAATTTTGCTCAAAGTATAAAGTGAATAATGAAACGTATAAAATTTTCAGGTAGATCTTGTAAATTGATATTCATAGACAGAGTATTTATACAAACTCCAGCAGCTACGATTTTTTGTAAATGAGAATAAAAAAAAATAATATAGAAAATAGTTCTACAGTACAGTTTCATTAATTAATTTAATTTGATGACTTGAAAAAGAAAGAGAGAGAGAAAGATTCTTGTCGTAGTTGCGTTGATATATCTGTAAAATGCGATTAATCGTTCATTATGAACGGTTATGAAATCATATAATTTTCTTATGTAAAAATCGTTTCTTTTTTCGTTAATCATGTATTAAAATATAAAGACGCGATACTAAAAAGTAAATACAAGATTTTACATATTTTATTGAGGTATATATTTTAACATAAAAGTGTCTTGTAAATCGTTCTCTTTCTTTGTTAATTGCTATGTATCTGTTTCTTTCTCTCTATCTCTTTCTATCGATCTATCTGTCTATCTTTCTATCTACACTGTTAGAAAAAGTTTTTAAAAATAATAGCGTTTTTTAGTAAATTTAATAGCGTACTTAATAGCGTTTTTAATAGAGTTTTTAAGTAAATTTAAGAATTTGATATTAAAATATATAAGTAGTGAAGATTTTCATAACATTAAGATTATTACAAAATTAGTTATGATTAGTTATATTTCATATTTTTTATAAAATTTAATATTTTCTATCTTATATTCCATGTTTTCTTATTAAATTCCATATTAAATCGAAACATTATAAAACGTTATGATATGTTAGAATAATTTTCCTAATATATCATAAATACGAGACGGTTTTAGTTACGTGGTTTGAAAGATTCAGCTTGCAAAACATCGTGACCTTTGTCGAAATTTCAACGGATTTCTATCCAGAAGTCTCTTCATCGGTTCTCCTTTATGCTATCGCAGAAGTTGTGTATCGCTATATTATGAAAAATAAATTATGATTATGATTTTTCATAAATATGTGTTATTAAATATAATATTGATTTATTATTACTTTTTATAACATAGTTATATAAAAAAACTTTATATCTCAGTTATTAATACAAAGTTTTCTGACAGTGTATCTTAAATCGTTATTCTTAGATTATACTAACGCGTAGATTATAATAACTTGTAAACAAACTTTATGTTTAACTCGACCTATTTCGAACACATCTCGGTCCTCGTAAAATTCAAACAGATAGAATGTAAACATTTTTTTGATTTTGTTTCTATTAAAAGGTAGAGAACCTCAAGTAAAGAGAATCGTCAACTTGGTCATGTGACCAGCTACTCAGCTACTCTGCGATTGGCTGGCATAAACATGTACGGATTTGGATATTGTGACGCCGATGTAAAACCATATATATATATATATATATATATATATATATATATATATATATATATATATATATA
>NW_022639459.1:3453825-3484338 GCF_010583005.1 Odontomachus brunneus | reverse complement strand
ATATATATATATATATATATATATATATATATATATATATATATATATATATAAATATAAGCATTTATTCTGCATTGGCGTCGTAATGTCTAAATCCGTATATATTTATGCCAGCCAATCAGCTTTAGAGGTTCTCTATTAAAAGGAGACGACATTCGAGAAGATTCCAGACGTTCGAGAAATGTGGAATCGTAAATGTATAACTTTTCATAACTTTTTCATATAACTTATATAATTTGTGTACTAAGAAAATAGTTATAGTAATAATGCGACAATAAGAAATAAAAGGTAAGTAATCGTCGTAAAATTTTAATGCAATTGTATTTAATTGTAAATATTGTATCTATCTCTGTCCTTCTCTCTTTCTTTTTTTTCTCTATTTCATTGTGCGTGTTATTAGTGAAGGTACTTGTGTGCAACATTTCGAAATCTCGTTTCTGCCAATTAAACTCAAAACTCGGACGCGCCGCAAGGAGAACGAATTCTTCAGTTGGTCAATATATGAATCCATACGGTGCTATATGTATCGCGTTTTTATATACTTCTTGAGAAATGCGCAAGTTACATTGACCATTTTTCTTCAAGATTATCTATTTAAATCTTAACGATCTTTGTTTTTACTGCTTCCGCAAATATTTACATGGTATAACGTTCAGAGTGACGAGAAAACTTCTTCCGTTGAAAGTGAATCGATTCGCTCGAATCGTCATCGCGAGCCGTCCTTATTTTTTCAACCTAATAATTCTGTTTCTGCACGGGAAATTCTATTCGCTACGTTTTACCCTCCTTTACGAAATCGGCTTGAATACATTTTTCTCGATGAAGTTAGGGGCGCATTTGATGATCACAATTGTGCGTCACTGCTTTCATGAGTTCGCATGTGATAATCTGTTATCAGAGGCCGGCAGTAGATAAATACTCAGATATTTAATAAATATGAACTTAATAAAGACAAACACGATTTTTTTCGCTACAGTTAATTAATTAACTTATGTTACAGCTACATGTATTCAGGCAGGACGCGTTGCTGACCCCGAATTAGTCCTCAGGGAAATCTATCCAACGCAATCACACTCACGTGTTGGATAGTTTCGCCTGAGATGCGAGATACTTGTGTAACTTTAGTGTCACTTGTGTGTTATTTGTGACACAAGACTGAGATCAGTCCGCTATATTACCACACAATTTACACAAACAATTTTTAGTCCTTTCGCGCAGGGTCAGATGTCGTCCGTTGATTAAACCCCAGCCACGACCACTAACTCTTCGCCAGCGTTCATTGTTCCCGCTGTAGATCAGGAACTTGTGGCTAGGGTAATCTTTAGGACTGATTGCCCATCGACACTATGTCGGAACTCGTCAATTGTTCATCAAAATTTTGGACCAATTCCGAATACGATATGCTTTTTTTAATCGAATGCATCTCGTTATCTCGGCAATCAATTAGTCCTCTAGTCCTTGATGCGGTAACAGAGGAGTTGCGGCACATTCACTGGTTTAATTTTGTTTCTCGATGATAATCGAGATAACTATTCCCAGCGAATCGATACTGTCAGACACGTACCGCGATGACACGTATCAGATAACACCGATCACAACTATCAAGTGAGTAGTATTTGATATTAGTAATAAGATAAATTGAATAAACGAGGAGTTAGTATGAGAATTAAATCGTTGTTCTTAGATTATACTAAGGCGCAGATTATTCTAACGTGTAAAGGAATATGTTTATAATTCGACGCGTTTGAGCATCTCGGTCTTCGCAAAATCCAAACAAATAGAATGTAAACCTTTTTTTTATTTTGCCTTTACTAAAAGGAGAAGACGTTCGAGAAGATTCGAGACGTTCGAGAAGCGTTGAATCGTAAACGTATAATTTTCATGTAACTTATATAATTTGCGCACTAAGAAAATAGTTATAGTAATAAAAAATACAAAAAGTAAGTAATCATAATCTCATAACATCAATAATTTACAATTTTTCGTAAAATTTTAATGCAATTGTAAGTTTTTAATTGTAAGTATTTATTGGAGGACTTGAAAACTTGTGCAGAACTATAAAAGAATTCAACAAATAGTTTGTTGTTGCTTTGCAAATTAAATGTTGATAGTATAAGTTGGTTACAAATTTAATTGAAATACCGAGCCTGAGATAAATTCAACACGAATATATGTGTAAAATACATTGTCTACTCGTGTCTATTCGTGTCTATTTGGCTATTCTATTCGTATCTATTCGTGTCATATTTAGTATACTTGGTATTTGTAACCTTCAAAAAATTAACAAAAGATATTTTTTGCTTCGTTGCTAGATATTGTGCAATACAAAATAATTATAAAACGAATAGTAAAAAAAGTCACATTTCTATTATTAATTTTCTAACATGTGAAACATTTTTTATCTTGAACATGTGTTCAAACATGTTTTGTTAAAATTTATTACATATGGTCGCTATATCTGACTGACGGAAAAAATTGCTTTAAAAACATTTTTTTTCTTTTCTTTTATGTTTCTGAACAAGGACTAAAGTTTAATCTAAGAGTTTTTAACAAAGAAAGAAACAATGAAAAGACATAAAATATTGAAATTTGTTGAAAAAATATCTGTTGGAAAAGTTGTAAAGTCTGAAAAGATTGTAAAGATTTAAAAAATCGTAAAGGTGTCTTATTGCAAGGACAAAAGAGTGTTATCTTGGGCTAACACAAAAACTGTGAAAAGTAGATATGTCACGTAGAAAAATTTTCTTAAAACGTGTTACAGCATATAACAAGAGGACAACGGTTCGCTTGGAAAGAGAGTCGTCTCTTGTCCTTCCTGGTTGGATCCATCCCTTACCACGATGCAGGGTAGTCACGACTGTCCAATGATGTTCCAGTTTTCAAGGGTCCAGCACGCTCACGAACGTCTATTGGGTGCTGCAAAAATGCTTGAGTAGAAGAAGAGGTACAACGCTCATCGTGGTGGACGACGGTTGGTGAGTGGGGACCAGAGGCCCCGCGCCGCAAGAGAGGGGATATGATGGTAAGGCTTCTCCCAGTGCAACGGGCCCATTCAGTCCATCTCCTAGTTTCGGGAGTTAGACATTGCTTTTGCGAGCGCGAAACTATCCTGTGTTGTTTCCAGAAGTTCGGTAGATAACATTCGCTTTGGATAGCTCGACAGAACCGTACGAAGCGATCGACAGTCTTTTGGGAGATCACAAGCGAGACACATCGTGAAGAAGGAAGCAGAAAGGACGTTGTATTTTGCACGCGATTTTAAAGTTTCTCTTTAGTTGTGATCGGTGTTATCTGATACGTGTCATCGCGGTACGTGTCTGACAGTATCGATTCGCTGGGAATAGTTATCTCGATTATTATCGAGAAACAAAATTAAACCAGTGAATGTGCTGCAACTTCTCTGTTACCGCATCAAGGACTAGAGGACTAATTGATTGCCCATAACGAGACGCATTGGATTAAAAGCGTTATCGTATTCGGAACTCGTCCAAAATTTTGATGAACAATTGACGAGTTCCGACATAGTGTCGATGGGCAATCAGTCCTAAATGAGGACTACCCTAGCCACAAGTTCCTGATCTACAGCGGGAACAATGAACGCTGGTGAAGACATAGTGGCCGTGGCTGGGGTTTGACCAACGGACATCGGACCCCACGCGAAAGGACTAAAAATCGTCTTGTGTAAATTGTGTGGTGACACAGCGGACTGATCTCAGTCTTGTGTCACAAATAACACACAAGTGACATTAAAATAACACAAGTGATTTATCGCGTGTCAGGCGAAACTATCCAACACGTGAGTGTGATTGCGTTGGATAGATTTCCCTGTGGACTAATTCGGGGTCAGCAACGCGTCCTGCCTGAATACATCATCAGCGGTAACGTAAGTTAACTCTATATATATATTTTTTAATCAAGCCTATTTTTAATTAAGCTTATTTTCACAATTGCACAATGTATGATAATTATTGTAGAAAGCAGAGCCGTTGCACCTCTAACAAATACTAATCTATTTCCACTCGCAATTTACTTAACAATTTACATTTTGTATTTAACTCATCATGATAATTGTAAATAATAGACATAATAGTATTGGCTTTGGTAGCAACTGACTTAGTAACAGTATTGGCGTAAAATATGGGAAAAGCGGGAGCTTACAAGAAAAGCTTACAGGAGACCGAGGCTAAGTTGGTCACCGATAAGTCGGCAAAACCAGTTATTTCTAATATTTTCTAAATTACAAAATTAAACAAGCAAGATTTTTAAACATGCTAAAGATAACTTTGAAATTCCTATTCGCTTGATTCCGAAATCTGTTCAAGAATAGTAGAAATGATCGATTTTGCCAACTTCCGGTGACCAAGCAGCTCCGATCTTCTCACAAATATTAAAATGCTGGGTTCCGAGGTAGCTTGCAAATACGTAAAATTATAATTTTAATGTTTCCGTTAAGCACAGATATTTTTGAGAGTTCGCGCGCAAGACTGGTATCGCGAAAAATCCATCTTGCACCACGTGCGATACGGTAAAGTTTAGAGTATATCCTCCGTCGTGTTACTCCCACGATTTTACAATTCGACCGTTGTATTTCTTATACCACATGCGTCACTCGAATTATTACGCTTTCTAACGGTAGAACGTTGTTACTCGCGATAAGTATAATGTCCACTTGAATACGAGTATCGTACCGGCCAAGGCACATCGTGCTTTTCGTGATACCGAAAAAAGTACCAGAGTCGCTAGAAATGTTGGGCCACACCTTTCTCGATCTTCGTGTGTAGCATGACCATGGGTTATTTGAGAAAACAGCAAAGATATTTCAAATGTTGCTGAAAAAGAGCGGCATTCGTAAAACGTACGTAAAACATAAAATCACGTATAAAAGAGAAAATAATGTCTGCGGCCATTTTGCTCGATAATTAACAGTCACGGTACACGAATATCCAGAAGCATGCGTCCCCTTTTCTCTTCGCGCCACAATTATGCCAAAATAAAAATTTTATATACTACGCCAGCGTATCGAACAGCCACTTTAATAGAATTGTGTTAGGATTTTCAATCTTGCAGTTCGATAAGAGAATCTATCTGCAAAAAAATTCAATCGCGATTTCTCCTACTGGATGACTGCTGCATTCTGAAATGCGCTACAGAATACGCGTTCAAATTGTTTCGTGAACAAATAACTTATTATTCCACTAAGAAAAAGACGTATTGAGTAAAAAGCCATAAAATAAAGACATACTAGATTTGAGGCTTTCACGGCCATTGATACAATGTCTAGATACAGTTTCCGGAATGGAGCCGTGTCTTGAATCAGCGATATGCCGACGTTTCGCAAACGTTGCAGTTTGCATCATCAGGGTTGAGAACTCTGATACTGAGCTCCCTTGGGTAAAGGTAGTCCAAAGGGATACGCCCCCCTCCCCTCCCTTTGTGTAGATGGTGTTTAGGGACTATATAAGAACTACCTTTACCTAAGGGAGCTCAGTATCAGAGTTCTCAGCCCTGAAGATACAAACTGCAACGTTTGCGAAACGTCCAAAGGGATACGCCCCCTTCCCCTCCCTTTGTGTAGATGGTGTTTAGGGACTATATAAGGACTACCTTTACCTAAGGGAGCTCAGTCTCAGAGTTCTCAGCCCTGAAGATACAAGCTGCAACGTTTTCGAAACGTCAATGCATTTCGTTTCGTGAGTTAGTACTGTGAAGAATTGTGTGTTATATACGAACTGTGCGTTGTACAGTAACTGTTATACAGTGTGTTATATATCATAAGGTACTGAAATTATGTAAGCATTTATTAACTTGTATTATTATTTTACGCTTGCTACTTTTCACTTTTATATTATTGAAATAATAATAATTGTGAAGAATATCTTACGGAAATTAATATTCAAATTCTCTACAACAATGAATATTAAAAGAACTAACTGTTTGTCGAGTCTATCTTTTCATATTTAAAATGAATAAAGAAGTTGCTTTATTATATGTAAAAATTAGAGATGAGATATATAATTAATGAGATGTAATGAATTTCCCCCTAATTTTATGAACCACATAGTCGCACGGAAAGTCGTGTTCTGTGTATTCGAAGTTTAATTTAGTCATTTCATCGTACTGCGTACAATTTAGACTCTATATAAATGTCCGCAACATTTCAAAACGTGCATTTCGTTTCGTGAGTTGGTACTGTGAAGAATTGTGTGTTATATACGAACTGTGCGTTGTACAGTAACTGTTATTCAGTATGTTATATATCATAATGTACTGAAATTATGTAAGTATTTATTAACTTGTATTATTATTTTACGCTTGCTACTTTTCACTTTTATATTATTGAAATAATAATAGTTTATTCAGTTAGTATTGTACGGAAAAGGAGATAAAATAGAGCAATAGTTAAATTGTAGAATATATTTATTAATGGATTAATGTTAAAACGTAAAAAATAATTCTTATGCTACTTTAGACAAAAAAGAAATACAGTTATGTCAATCGAAGATGTGTACACTGTTTTCTGTGATTATACATTTTTAAAAACATAGTTAATATTCGCGAAGATGTTCCTGTTAAATTATCGGATATTGTAGAAGATGTGAAGAATATTTCGGGAATAATTATCAGAGGACTGAGGAATATATACCTATCTTCACAAATCCTGTTGGCAGTAGAGAGATTTTGCATATCTTGAGAACAGTACAATATCTTTGTTAAGAACCATCATCGATAAATGCCGCGGAATTAATTCTACATTTTAATTTTATGACGCGATCGAATACACGTTCTAAGAGATATGTGTGCTTAGATAATTTTAAAATTATTAATTAAATAAAGATAAGATACAAATATGTAAATTTATCTGAGTTAAAATCAAGATGATTTCGTTTTGAATATATCCAGATAAAAGATATGGATTTGTACGGCTATTCATCTAAATAATTTCTAGAGAATATTTTTTTTTAATGCAAGATACTCACTTCTTTATCTATAAAGAAGGTAAACTTCCAAATGTGAAAAGACTCGACAAACGGCTAGTTGTCATTTTTCTTATAATAAACGTTTCTCTTTTCATAAACAATATTCATTTTTGTTGCAGAGCATTTAAACATTAATTTTCATAATATATTTTTCACTGCTCGAAATATTTTTTACTATTAAAAATGTCTTTATTTTATGATCTTTTACTCATTTTTTTACTCATTTTATTCATTACATTTTTTCTCACTGTAAAGCCATTTATGTAAAAGCAGTTATGAAAAAAGTTTGCAATTAGAAAACTGCAATATAAAAATATATCCATATATATTGATGCAAAATATCTTTATTGCGCAAAAAACAAATTTTTCACTATCTGATAATCGATTTCAACAAAGAATATAAATTTGTTATCACTTTGTTCTGATTATAGACGAATTCTAATGCAATTTAAATTTCAATGTAGTTTGACACAGGCAGTACTAAAGAAAACGTCCACTACGAAGAAACAAATATTTTAATATTTTACACATTCGTAACGATGTATTCCATATTATCTGGACGTTATTCTGTATAATTTGATAAAGACATTACCTCCTTCTATCTAAGATGCAGATAATATATATTTTCATTATATAAATATAAGATGGCGCAAAAATTTCGCCTGAATGCTAATCTATTTGATTTTACCTAGATAAGAACAAATCGTAACGTTCGATTCGCGAGCTCACATATTCACGCGTTAAACAAAATTCCACGATGTAGTATCGTTCTTATCTCTATATTCTTCATGTTGGAGGATTTCTCAAGCTTTCGCTGGACAGCTCTCTATACATCTTCGCGGCATACCTTTATATTTCCCGAGTGAGTCTTTGACATTTAGCCAGCGTAAGCCAACTTGGCCATTAGGTATTCGGTGATGACGATGACGATGTAAGCTACCTAAACTATGGCGGCGTTAGAGACATGGAGGCTGCTAAGTTTGCGGTGAAATTTCTCCGGAACGACTTCCTCAGCCGTTCGCTAGTGGGGGTCCGACCTGTTGGCTCGAGGTTGTAGACATCTTGCAAAGCGGTTCGTTGCTCTTCGATGCCAATCCGCGATTGGCACGGGACAGTCTCAGTGTCAGGTCGTCGATTTCTAGTGGCGCGTGCTTTTTATGCGGCAGACTCTTCTTGCAGCTCGTTTTCGAGCGGGACATTGATTCTACATGCGATGAAAATCAATTAATCGCGCGCGATCAGGGATTGATTATGTTCGCTGTTGTTTCCGCACACGCTTACGCACCTCCAAAATTAAGTAATCCGGTTAATTGAATTTCAAGTCCTTCGATAGATCGTTAAAACTGCGGTTAAAAATATCCCTAGGCTAACGAATGGACGATAAAAGTCTGCTGTTTGCCAAGAGTGTATACTAACATAAATAGGTAATAATTTTCACGAAGTTGCCAACTATTTTTGCATTAGCTTCCGCTTCTTTAGCATGAGCAGCTCTTATGCAGATCTGCATCGACGATATTTCGTTATATTAAATTTATATGCCGATAGTCCGTATTCGTCGAGACGTTTATTAGTATATAATCTTGCTCTCTTTCGTAAGGAGATTACGTTTCTTATGTGGCACGGCAGAGCTAAGTATCGAAGAATCACTCAGGAAACATAAAGGTACGCCTTGTAGATAAATAGTATGGCAAAACTAGGTCTTCATCCCTACTTTACTTCAACGGTGAACAATACTATTCGCGTTGACTTAGATATGTACAAAATGTTTCATATCATTAAAATATCATTACGCGCCAATACTGTTGCCAATTAAGATGGTTTGACTACAGCCAGTGTTAGTGCAGTGGATTTTGTTTAATTGGGTCAACTGATTATTTGGCACAAAATGCGAAGAACAGAAACAAATCTATGTTTTTAAGATAAATTTATATCGCATTTTTCGATACATCACTTAATTGGGACAATATCATTAAGATTATGTCGCGGGAAATCGTCTATTTAATCCTTAAAAGACGGAGTATTTTTACATTTTTTAAAAATTCGTATATGGGGTTTTTCGATGTCGCTGTTAAAAATTTGAGGTCAGAATTTCAAAATTTTAAATGGCGGATCCAATATAGCGATTCAAAATAACGATTTTCGAAGTTTTATTAGTTTTTTATTATTTTGGAATTCTTTTTTAATTTTTATAAAACGTTTATAGATTTTTTATTTTGTATAGTTACTATTTTGATGATAATAATTAGTTATATAATTACAGCCATTTTTAATAATAACTATTACAGCCATTTTTAATAAAAACTATTAGTGATAATTACATGAAATCCACATAGAATGTTCGATTGGAAATACAAAGATATATTTGATAAATATATTTTAATGATTTTGTTCTTAATCAATATACATGAGAGAAGAATTTTAAACAAAGACATGAGAGGTGCAACGACGACTGCTTATTGTGAATGAGTGATCGGATTGCAACAACTTCCGAAGAACCAGAACGAATGTGCAAAAACTGTTTTTGAAATTCTAAGTGCATTTGCAAACGTTGTAATCGATATTTTTGACAACCGAGACAAAACCGCAAAGTTCAAAATGTGGCTGGTTGAAGAAAAAAAAAGAAAGAAAAAAAAAAGAAAATACACGAAGAGATGAGACGAAAATGAGAGTAGAGAAATGTCGAGAGAACGAGACAGAGACACGGGAGAAAGAAACCGCGAGAAATAGAAGCGGAAAGGGAATGCGGGAGAGACAAGGAAAGAGAGAGGAAAGGCGAGAGAGAGAAAAAGTAGCCGGTTAGCGAGAGAAGGACGACGCAACAACATTGTGGTGGGGCGATCTCGCTGGTGCCGCGGTGGCTAGAGAGTAGGTCAGTGTACCACATTAACCGGTATTCCAGCGGAGTAGGGGGTCTTCCGACTCGCTGGTTCCGTAGAGCCTATAGATATCATGAGTCGCCTCCACGGTCACCCATGGCCGTCCACGGACGTGTCTACGGGACCCCGCTGCGACCGCCTACGGTCGTTCACGGAGGTCTTACGGCCTCGCTCACGAAGCTCCGTGGATGTCGTATGGATGGTTATGGCCATACAGGCATCACGAATGTCCGCTATCGGCCGTACATGGAAATATGTAAACCGATGGACTTCGGTACGCCAGGCCGATACTCCCGCAATCGTCACTCGACTATAGCGAGCCGCTCCTCTCTCGCCTATCTATCGAGAAGATCGATTAATCTTTGATTAATTTTTGGCGGACGTTAGGAAGATGTGTACGAGAACAGCGAAAGTGCGATATCGATGAACCGGATGACGGTAGACCAGTTGTTTTTAGCACACGATCACGATACACGCACATCTTTTCGTCTCGTTCTCTTCGTCAATTATCTTGTCGTCTCTTAATTGAAGTTTCGTCGCCTTCGGCTGCGGAACAAACTATGCCCGCGTTGCATTTACATGAATTGCGACTGTCTCGGTTAATAAATAGATAAATTTTTCTTAATATTTTATAATTTTTTTTTCTTTTCTCTTTTTATATAGAGGATCCTCCAGTGAATTGTGAAAAAGTGATACCATGTCTCAAAGGGACATATCCCTTTGGGACATGTCTCAAAGGGACAGTAGTGAGGCAGGAAGTTATAGTGGAGAGGCAGGAAGTGGAATTAGGCCCTCTAGAACATTTACAATTCCATTTTCAAATTCATATGGTCCTTCAAATTCATTCCTTCAAGAACCACAAGTGCAATCTTCTGCTTATCAACCAATATCGATCGGTAAATATTAAAAAAAATACTTTAATATTTATATTTTTCTTGCAAATGTTTTATTTTTGTGCACGGGTGCGACGACTCTCGAGAAGTGACAAAAAATTGTCACGATGTCGTCACAGTCGAATATGCACTTTCAAAAAGAGAATATGATTGGTTTAAATGACTGATCTATGGATGTGATTCTCAGATGACAGTGAGTTTCTTCACTGTCACTGGCAGGAAGCTGGAAGATAACTACATTGCTGAATATCAAGTTAGCTGTATTTGGACAACCAAGAGACACAGATGAAAGATATTTTGCAGATAAGCATATATCTGTATGTATCTGAGTATAAGTACAGTAGTGGGTTAAATGTTCAGCGGAAACTAATACAGAAAACATTGTGTTACGTTCGCATAATGATAGATTGCAATTTTATTAAAATGTGAAAATATCACTTTTCAAATCATTTATGGTAGTGGGTTAAATATTGAGCCGAAACCAATACAGAAAACATTGTGTTACGTTCGCATAATGATAGATTGCAATTTTATTAAAATGTGAAAATATCACTTTTCAAATCATTTATGGTAGTGGGTTAAATATTGAGCCGAAACCAATACAGAAAACATTGTGTTACGTTCGCATAATGATAGATTGCAATTTTATTAAAATGTGAAAATATCACTTTTCAAATCATTTATGGTAGTGGGTTAAATATTGAGCCGAAACCAATACAGAAAACATTGTGTTACGTTCGCATAATGATAGATTGCAATTTTATTAAAATGTGAAAATATCACTTTTCAAATCATTTATGGTAGTGGGTTAAATATTGAGCCGAAACCAATACAGAAAACATTGTGTTACGTTCGCATAATGATAGATTGCAATTTTATTAAAATGTGAAAATATCACTTTTCAAATAACGAGTTAAAATTTATAGAGAAATATTGCACAAAAATTTTTTGCGGAAAATATAGACTTAAATATAATAATAATAGAAAATATAGACTTAAATATAATAATAATATAATAATATAATATAATAATATAATATAATAATAATATAATAATAATAGTAGTACTTTTGGAAAAGCAAAAGATTAAATATTGTTCATGACTATATATTCTTTTTTTATTTCAAATAAAATTTTATTTTTTCTAAAAAAAATTTTAATTCTTTTAAAAAAATTAAAAACGTATAGCTCTATTGCTTGCATGTTTTTTTTATTCTATTTTGTATTGTCTTCGGTACTTATGTCTATATCTGGTGTCTCTATGTTTATATCTGGTGTTGGTTATTTATATATTGTACAAATGTTGTATATATATACACTATATCACACTAGAACCCCTGTGCTTGAATTCTAATATGCTTTTTTTAATTTCTAACTTATATGCACTATGTTGTAGTATGGGATATTTATATGTTATATATATGTGCCGTAATAATTTACAAATGATGTTAAAGTCCGTAAATTTTTTGTCAATTTAGCGGACGATGCAAAAAAGTCAGTGCTATAATTTCCCATGAAATATTGTCTCAAGAAATTCCTGCAGATATTTTACTTGTGCTAAACTATGTTTACGCTTTCCTAAATATGATTTCGGCTCAGCTTCATGTAGAAATTTCGAGGACAGAGGTAAATGTCAACGGTCAGAGATACGTCAGTGCGAAAAGAAAGAGGCTAAACTTTCTACGATTAATTATGTTAAACGTATGATTATAACGACAGCAACTTATTCGCGTCTGCATGATATCGTGATTATCGAAACATCGGTAAATTCGATAAGGTACATATCGTGATCGTTAATTTCATTAAATGAAGACACATCGTCGAACGAACATTTAATGGAATGTGTGGTGAACGTACAGTTCCGTAGTTTTATTTTTAATAAGAAGAGATCGCATATAAAAAATATGATAAGACTCATCTCATGTGCCGCTTTTGAGATTTTGACTGATGGGATACCAAAGATTCTCACACAATTTTGCATAAGATCGTATTACTCGTGGAACTTCGAAGCCGTTTACGGTACATGCTAACGCACGCGATTAATTAACACGCAGTTTTAATGGAAACTCTTCCGCTCATTCTGCATCGAAACACGACACGGACGTCAAATTGGCGCCGGGTTCAATTACAACGCTGTCTCCCAATTGAACACGGGCAAATATCTCGGAAATCTTAGCGCACTAATCGACAGCCGAATTGATAAAAGACCGCCGGTAATCGCGTGTCACTTTTCGCATACCCACATAACGACAAATCATGAGGTTACTAACGAACCTAAATGACAAACGTGCTCAAAT
Source organism: Odontomachus brunneus (assembly GCF_010583005.1). Taxonomy (NCBI): domain Eukaryota; kingdom Metazoa; phylum Arthropoda; class Insecta; order Hymenoptera; family Formicidae; genus Odontomachus; species Odontomachus brunneus. The sequence goes on along the minus strand of NW_022639459.1, from coordinate 3,471,295 downwards.
ATACCGCTATAATAGGTAACGGATAGTACCCTCATTTGGTGTATCTGCCTTCGAGTGGGATTAATCGTTCTCGGTGATGCGCGATCGAACGAAGTGTGTACGCACTAATGATATCCTATATTTCTATACAAAGGCATTTATGCGCGCGACTTGTCTCTTTATAATTATTTCTAACAGATACCTTGTAGAGTACCTTCGGAATTCGTGATGTATAATTTGTTCACTGCACTCTCGATATGTCTGACCCTATGTGTCCTATTTTTACTTAATATTTCGTGAGAGATATTATAGAGATATTATAGAGATATTTCGTGAGAGATATTACTTAATATTTCGCACGAGATGTTCTCCTTTGCTTCTATATTCACAGAAGAATTCGCATTAACTCGCTTTGAATTATAAATATATCACGTATTGTCTATATATATTTCCGAACTGAATAGGGAATTTATATTTTATAATATTTTATTATAGAGCGTAAATTAGTAAAATAATTTTAATGTTATTAATATTCTTCGAGAAAACGATGCAGTGAAGCTTTTTATGTAGTTTTATTCAAGTATACGTTTTTTGAAAAAGCATAAATTATATTGAAAAATATTTGAATTTAACAAATCGAATTTAAACAAATATTTACTAAAATTTCTTTTTTAAAATAGAAACTTTCGAATTCTGAATATATTATAAATTCATTTACTGGATTTCAATAAATATTCATTGTAGTGAACCGGAAATATATTGAAGTGAACATTTCTCAGAAGAAAATCATTTTCTAACTTTTATACATCAGTTTATTATTATCAAGTAAAAAGGTTTTAATATAAACATTATTTATTTAAATTACACGAATATTAAATTTAGCAAATATTTGTTCACCGAAATTAAGAAAATGTTTTTTTCAATGTGCAGAATGTTAATCTACTGCTCGTTTAAAAAATCCTGCGGCAATTTTTACTATAAAATTCTCTGCGTGTAGAGGAGCTGAAAGCCGAACAAAGAGACCACGATATACGTTCCATTAGATGTTCTTATTCATATTTAAAAAGCACTATAAAAAGGGAGAACGCGGCGCCAAAGAGTCAAGTGTCGGTCGAGGGCGAATGAGCGTGTTGTTTGTCGCTGCTGCGTAACGAGGCGAAAAGATCCATTCCGCGCACAGCCGGACACGGAAGTATGGAAATGAATTTCACGTTTGGTCGCGTCTGGTTCTGCGTGCTACGGTGTGGGTCACGGGTATCGGAGTGGTCCCCCCTTCCGCGGACGCCCACCGCTGCGAGGGAGACGGGCGAGCGTCCACGCGCACCACGAAGACGCGCCTGCGAGCGTGACTCGTTTCGCCGATGTGGGTCATTCACGGGGAACCGCGTTTCGCACGCGCCATTTTTCGTAACGAAAAGGAAAGCCGCGGTTGCCTGGCCGGCTGGCTGACTGTGGCTGCTTGTAGCTGGCTGGTTGGCTGGCTGACTGGTTGGTCGGCTGGTCGGAGAACGCTTAGCAAAATCTGACTGGTTTTGCGTAGGCCTCCCCGAGCTCTTCGGGTACCCGGTAACGGTGCCTCGACCCACTTCCATTCTCCAGTGTATACGTGCCGATATAGTTTAACCGGGCATAGTCATCATACGAACAAGTGCGCCGCGCGATGCGTTTCCTCCGGCCAGTTCCGGGATAACGCGGACCTGTCGCCGCGGTTACTGGGAAATTGAATTTCATTTCAGATGAGGGAGGGGAAGAGAGGGAGAATTATGCGAATTAAAAAGAAACTTTCAATTCTAAGTGTAGAAACGCGCGAAGGGATCCGAGAGAGAGGGCATCGAGGATAGTGATAAGACGCGCTAATCGTAATAAGTCGAGGGCGCGAGTATACGGGAATCGCGAGGAAAATCGCACGCATGGTCGCTCGCGCAGAAGTGGGTCGCCGCGGAAACCGCGACTCGCACGCGCCATTTTTCACAACGAAAAGGAAAGCCATTCGGGCAAAATCTAGTCGATTTGCGTAGGCTTCGGCCGTGCAGCCGGCTGTAACGGTGCTCCGGCCTACTTCGGCCGCCCCACCGCGTGCGGTCCGAAGCGTGAATGCGGTATGGTTTCGGCGTGTAGTCACGGCACGGATATTCGCCAACGATGCGGCGGTCCGACTGGCTCATGGACTCTCGACAGGAGAACGAATGGACGGAGCAACCATCTCTTTGCTGGGTGCACGTGTTGTCCGTCCTCCTGCGTTCTAAGAAAACTCCTGGGAAACATTTCTTGAGCTTCTTTTTATTTTAGAAAAATATTTCAACGAAATATTAAATTTCCTAAATGTACATTGCAAAAAATTTGTGGAAATTAACGCATATCACATGTCTTAATTTATCCACTCCAATTTAACACAAAGTAAATTAAAAGCAATCAAAAGTCACATGTTACACATATCAATTGTGTTATCTTAACATCCACACTCAAAATAATATTTTGCTGGAATAGAATTCTAAATGTTACAAGTTAAAATTTATCACTGTGATATGCATCTGTAAAAATTGTGGCATATAAAATTTACAGCAGCAGCATTCTGACAATATCTGCAAGCAAATTTAGATGGGACTGAAATTTATACATTCATTTGCCTCTCGCGATTAATCTTTTTTGTTTACTATAGTCAAAGTTTTGTGAGAAGTGTGACTGGTTTTAATTTAGATAGACGTCACAGAGAAACTTTCTTGTGTGCTAAATTTTACAAATAGTTCAAATATAAATTCTGTCTTTCTCATTTATATTGATTAAAACATACATTTATATTGACAAAACATATACGATATCACAGTGTTTGCTAGTTGTTTATCCATTTTAGCTAATTTCTTGTATCTAGATCATTTTCGTTATAACTGCAAGACTATTTTTTAAATGTAGTAATGATGAATATATATAAATTCAATGAATATATATAAACTCAATGCAGAATGATCAAAATAACACAATGACAATGTGTTAGGTTAATACACGGATATGTTAAAAATTTCTACATGGATTGATTTCAACACAAAATGATTTTTACTATATATAACCGTGAAAAAATTTCCCCTAAATTTATTTATTTTATAAATGTAGAAAATTAATTAATTATTATATTATATAATTATTGTTATGTTACATAATTATTTAATTATTATAATATTTCATTATTTTGTTAACAATTAATTTGTTTATTATATTACTCATAGAAAATAGATTTATATTTATTATATTCCATCACAATATATACGAGTATGTACACGGTAAAAAACATTTTATATTTGTGTTAAAATTGATCCATGTAAAAATTCTTTTATTAAATTTTTAACACACTCGCGTGTTATAATTTAACATATTGTCGTGGTGTTATTTTGACAATTCTAATCATATTCATAATTTTCACGTGTTAAAATATAATTTACATGTAAACGTACCGTAAGATGAGATTACTTTGTGACACAGTGAATATTGGTCAATAGTGATAATTATCACTATTGAACAATATTCACTGTGTCACAAAGTAACCTCTATAGTCACAAAGTAACCCCATCTTACGGTACGAATTCTTAGTGACATATTTTATTATTTTATGTTATTATTATTATAATACAAAAATTTGAATACACAAATTGGGACATATAAAATGTGTTAAGTTTAACACAAAATTTTTTGCAGTGTGGATTTTGCAATGTTCAAAAATATTTTGAATTTATATCATGATGTAAAATTTAAATTTTTTAAATGGATACTTTAGATTGCTAAATGAGTTACTTAAACGAAATCTTGTCACTTAAACTTATTTATTACAAGTATATAGAAATATTAACTTATTTATTATATGCAGAAAATAGATTTTATACATTATATTTCAAGAGAACGTGTATATGCGCACACATGATGAGTTTGTGTTTGTATAGGTACTAGTGTTTAGAAACATTAAGTGAGATCCGAAGGAGGTCGATTAGGTGCTAAAGTGTCGAAGTGTTCTATGTGATTCGTTGTTTGTTTTTTTGCGTACAATCCCAGAGATTTCCCAAGAGGCTTCCCTAAAAACGTTTCGAGAAGTCGAGAGAATGCTTGTTCTCTCAAACCGAACGAACCTTGCGACAATTGACCGCGGCTGGCGGAAAAACGGCATGTCGGTGAGGAAAGATTTGAGAAAATATTTGAGTCTGGAGCGGTGCAAACTAAAGCTCCGCCACCAAACCCTGAGTTTTTCAAAGCTGCGACGGAAAAGGAAAAAAAAAATGTTTTGGGGCCCATAAATATGTGGGCACGTTGTAAACACAGGATGACTGTGAGCAAATCGGTACGGCCGAATTCGTCGCGCCGCACGGATACCCGGTGATCCCATTGATAAGTGGCTCACCGCGACATTGTCGTAGAGTCAAAAAAGCGGGCCCGATCGATCGTCGCGCGCGGGCCCCTCGCGCGATCGCGCCGTTCGCGTCCGCGCCATTGGATAACGGTACACGACGAACGCGTCACGGCTTGACAGGGCTTTTCTCCCCGCCGCCTCCGCATCCCTTGAGTCCCAGGGGGCCCGGCGCCCGTTGGTGGGAGGGAAAGCAGCTCCGCGGCGTTTACCGTCGATCGCCACTCGACAAGGACGGAGTTTAACCGACGACAAGGACGGACTCGGCGTGACGAAGTCAGTCTGGCAGGGCGCGAAGAGCAGTTCCGCGAGAGGAGGAGGAGGTGGAGGAAGAGGAGGTGGAAGAAAAGGAGGAAGAGGTGGACGATGATGACGACGATGATGGGCGCTTACGGGAGCGACAGGTACCAAGGCACGAAGACGACGCGGCCGATTTGCATGTTTCTCATGACGTGTTCCTGCGGCCACGCGGATATGTCAATCGGAACGGAGAAAAGAAAGACCCAATTCAGGCTCTTCGCGGCAGGATGTGAACGATGAAGAGCGCTTATGCCGTTTCGAGTAGAGGTTATGCCTCTTTACGCTGAATAGCCGACGAATCGGCCCGCCAGCTTGCCGATTCGGAAGTGCATCACGCAATAGCCATCATTGCGGACCCGGAAGAACCAAATCGATCGATTATTTATTGCTCCACTTACACTCCGCATGCGTCCTTACATCGAGATCCTTTCTCAGGATCTCCACATGTCGCTGCGGAATCGAATTAAAGTCTCCATCACGGAGATCGTCATTATTCATCATTATAGCAGATCAAGGAAGGGGAACGCTTGTTGAACGTAATACGCGAGATCGCCGGCGAAAATGAGTCCCGTCGAGCTGAAAAATCTTCCCTTCTCGCCCCCCGTTCTCCATCCCGATTCACGTATCGTTCGACCTCCACCACCAACACCGCCGCCGGCGGTCCCTCCGGCGTGCGCGCGTTCACGCTACAAAAATATATTTTTAAACGCGGCAATTTGGTCGGCCGAGTGTACTCGGCCGTGGCTGGCTAACGTGCCACTAACCTAGTTAGCCGGAGCAAGTCTTTCTTCTCGAGAGAAGTAGGATCTGCCTACTCGACGTCACGCGCTCGTACGCGCGCGTGTATACTCGCGCGCGCGCGCGTTCGCTCGCTTATTTACGCGCGGAATATGTATACTAATAATAATAGCTTCATCGAGTATGGTGACAATAAGAAAGATGTGAACGTTCGCGCAAGAAAGGCGCTGGATATGTGCGAAGGATGAGGGGGAACAGCACGATTGCTATAAAATATAAAGAGAGAGTGAGAAAGAGGGCGGGTCTCTAGTAAAATTGTATAGATATGACAATGCAAATGGATATCAGATATAAGAATCAATTGCATCGTGTAACAAAGTAATTGAAGGATATCGCGTTGGTCTTCGATAAAACGTAACCATGAATGTAAAACGCAATCGGATACGATCGGTAAATTAGATGCAACGGAGAATCAATGAAACCTAGCAAAAGGTTTACGCGTAAAAGTCACCTTCGTTTTATATTTTCAACTTTAGTTAAATATTTATTTAATCATTTTCTTGTTACTTTATTATTCATTCAATCATTTTTAGTTGTTCAATCATTTTTAATTATTTAATCGAATTTTTTGCCTCTGAGTAATTTCTAGAAGCGACCGTCGTGAGCTAATTAGCGCGAGTTGCAATGAAATTTAATTTGGAAAGAATTGAAAATGAATAATACGATGCAAAGGTCGTTGCGATGAAGGAAAGAGTTGTTTTGAAGGGTTGGAAAAAAAGAAATGCATTGGGATAAGAAGTTGAAGTATTTAACTGAGGAATGGGAGAAAGCAGCATGAAATTGTATGTCTATACGTATGTAGGAGCGTGTACCCGTATAATACACATACATCCATGCATATTCGTATATCATACATCCGTAAACGAGTACGTGTATGTACACATAAACGAACACATATATCTATACATGCTCGCCGGATCATACCAGTCGGACAACCTACCTACCTATCTACCGTACGAACATCGACCACGAGCGTGCTGCAGAGCCGTACGACATGCCTCGTTTGCCTCACGGATTTTACAGTTTTTCTCTTGTTCGTTTATTTCTTTCTTTTTTCTCTTTAATGGCACGAAGGTGGATCCGTCTTAATGCAGGGAGATGCGGCGGAGAGAGAACCCCCTCCGCTACACTCCTAAGAGTTTCTTCGGATTACCACCTGATGAGATTGCATCTCATCATTGTTTGTACTCTTGCGCGAAAACTCTTGAGACAATATGAATATTATAGCACATACTTTGATTTCTTACGATACACAATGGTGCCTAAGCGTCCGCTTGCGGACAAAATCTCACAATTTATTTATTATATAAAAAATTGAACGAAGCTTGATAGATTAAAGATTGTTAAATAACAGCTCCTATAAATGTTAAACAATAGAAAGGGATATAAAATGGAGAGATGAAGAAAGGTGTGAAATTTCTCAACGTTCGCGTGAGCCGAGTGGAAACTTACAGAGCAAACAGGTTAGATATCATAAACAATGTTACAGTACAATTACACGTAAATTAAAAATAAACTGTAGAACGTTATGAGGGCAAAGCTATATACAATATAAGCAGTATATTATAACATATTTAATAATATATGGTAATAATCTCCTATTAATTCTGTATCCTTTTGCTCATTAATTGCGTGAGGTTATTTTTTATCAGACAAATATCCACAATTAAACTTGTAATATTCTAATTTCTCATGTAAAATCCTTACATTATTTTAATCAAAATCACGGTCGGTACTAATCCAACGGTTCTTGCACAACGGTCAAATTACTCAGCAATTTTTTCAGTGTTTTTCTCGGCATTTTTTTATATAATCCGAGTCGACAACCTCCTACCAGTCTATTCAATATAAGTAGCAGGGCAATTAGAGCAATTTAATTTATAAACGACGTTTATCCTTATGTGCTTTAACAACGCCCGAAAGTTTGTTAATGCACTTGTAGGCGATTGTCATTTCAGTGGGATTAACAATAACCTTTAGTCTTCCAGAGATATTTTTCTCATAAGCGTAAGGGAACATTTTCTTCCTGAGGATCGTTTGTTGGGCAGGTGTCAAAGTCGCTATTATATCTACGGAGAAGAACGCTTACGTCTATTAATAGTTTCAAAAATCAATTTTATGGGATAATTATTATTAATTAAGATCATGATAATTAATAATGCGTCTCGGGTTAGAGAACATCAAAAAATTCCAAGAAAAACACCGCGTAATTTGACCGTTGTGCAAGAACATTGGATTAGTACCGGCCATGATTTTGATTGGAATAATGTGAAGATTTTACACGAGAAATCAGAATATTACAAATGTTTGATTGCGGAAATTTATTTTATTAAATTTATTTTATTAAAAATAACCTCACGTGATTAATGAACAGAAGAATACATAATTAATAGGACATTATTACCATACGTTATTAAACATGTTGTACATGTTTAACATGTATACTGCTTACACAGTTTGTACACAGTTTTTGCCCTCATAACGGTGTACAGTTTGTTTTTGGTTTACGTAATCTACCGTACATTGTATATGATATTTAACCTGCTTGCTGTAAGTCTCTTCGACTCGCGAAGAAGTTTCACACCTTTCTTTATCTTTCCAAAATATCGTGCGGATAATGTACTACTTTACTGTTTTCTGCGGTAATTATTTAAAATATTTTTTAAAATTATTAAAAATCTTTTCTTCTGTATTTTACTTTACTTTCGCTTGCGTTACTCCATTCTGTGGATTTTTTTTTATAACAGATTGGACTTCGACTCAGCTGATATCATTGTCTAACCAATCTTTTATCCACGAATTGGTTGGACAGTGGCAGCGTTAATACTCTTGTTGTGTCCAATCTCGTCTCCACAGATTGGTGGGTGCCGCTCGCAGACAGCATAAATAGTTTTTCATTATTTATTGTACAACTTGTCGCCGTCGGCAGTCGGGAGCCGAGTAGACAATGGTTAGATAATTTGAATTGTTTACTGAAGAAGGTCGACACGTGACCGAAACGTGCCTGGCTTTAGTTATTTATTATTTATAAAAAACTTTTTGTGTAATTATTTATGTATTTTGAGTTGATTATTTGGATATGTTTTAATAATTACAAATAGCATTAGAATAACAGTGCATTAGCTCCTATTGGCCTTCATTTTATATCCCTTTCTATTGTCTTGATGTGTTAATTTGAGAAAATACTTGTATAAAAAAATCCGAGTGAAAAAAGATTTAAAATGAATTAAAAAAAATTGACATTGACTTTAAAATTATTTAAAAAAATATTCCAATGTCATAATAATATGCTTATGCTTCTTTTAAAACTTTAAAATTTTTATTTGAGAAATTTTTTTCTATAAAACATGGAGTTTCCGAATTATTAAAATTTATAATGTGAGACCCTCTTTTTGTGGAAAAAATGCGGACTTTAAAAATAATATTTTAAAGAAATTCTTTTATATTATTCAAATTAATTAATTTAGAAAAAAATACATTTCTCTGGTTTTGTTACATGTAATTTTTGATAATTAATTACAAATGGAGATTAGAACGGACGTAAAATTTTTAGAAATGAACATTGAAAGAAAAAGATATTTAGAAATTGTTTTTAAAAATTATTAATATAATTAATAAATATCTCTCGAATTCATTTGTTCAGTATCGCGTAGAAGTCATTATCGAATTTGATGACATTTGTAAACATGAAATATTACTATTTCATATATTTGCAATTTTTTATTCTTCGACTATTTAACGTTATATCTTAATATATTAAAACATCTTTTAGATATATTTTTAAAAATTAAGATTTTGTCCGCGCTTTGGCACCATTGCGACGGCAATATTATGTTTATTCTGTGTATTTTTTGCACATTCTACTCCTAAAAAAGACACTTGTTATTTGTCACCTCTAATCGATGTCATTTATTTGTTTTAGGTTATCCACAAGAAGCTGCATTTGACCAATTTAGGGTTCAATCACATATAACAAACCAACGTTCCAATACATATAGGCCTCCATTATTTCAAGCACAGCAATTTCATCCTGAATTACATTTATTACAACAGGTAGCAACATCACAAATACCATCACATCCACAACTACAACAAGTAGTAGCATCACAAATACCATCGTATCCACAACTACAAGGAGTACCACCACAAGTACCATCATACCCACAACTACAAACAGTACAACAAACAACTCCAAAACAACCAAAAAAACGTGGACGACCTCGAAAAAAACCTTTAAATCAAGGAGAAGTTTCACTGCAAAGATCGCAAATTAGTACAAGTGTACCTGGCTATCTTGCAGCATCTCTTACTGGGCCGCAACAATTTTCTCAAGTGGTCAATAGTGCACCGTGTTCTTTTGGTAACAATACACATAATCAGCCGCCGATTTATTATAATACACCGCCGTATGCTGCGTCGTATTTTCCACCTACGTATGGCGCACCCCCAACTAATACTTTAGTTGCACAGAGAAATTGGGACCAAAGTGCGGCGCAAAGAGCCAGACCACAGAACCAGACCGTAAATACTGGTGTGCATTCTGTCAACGCAAATGCGTCCACCCAACACTTACATCACAATTACAACCTTACCTCGCAGACAGGAGCACAGCATATTGCTAATCAATACCAACAACAATATATTCCATATTTCACTCAACCGAGTGAACAGTCAAATTCATTTGCTACATCTGGATCTACTCCTGCTTATGTTGAGCCGCTACGTGGCATTGAGGCTATAGTTGACGGCATAAATGCGGGTTTCGATAATAGATATCAGAGTCATATCTCCAATTCGAATACAAGAATTAACAACGTTTACGTTAATCAACCTTGTAATCAGACATATGCGCATCCAGCAACGATTTCTACGTACGGCGCATCTTCTTTCGAAGTTTCACCGCTGATAAATTCTGCAGAGCGTGTGGTGACCAATATAAATGCGCCTGCCAACAATACGCTTCAAAATCCAACCGTCAACTCTGGAGTAGCTACACAATATAATAGTCTAAGTACTATTTCGTCTCTTGGAGGTTGTACATCGTGTATAGAGACAAATTTGCCCGATACATGCAGCAGCACCACTTCGAATGCACCACGGAAGAAACGGACAAGATTTAAAGACACAACGACAGACGTTCTAAATGTGCCGAAAAAGCGCGCCAAGACAGAGTCCAAAACTTCTAGCAGCGCAAGTAAATCTAAGAGCACCGTCGTACAGAATCCTTCTAGCTCTTCTGACAATAATCTGAAAGAGCTTGATTCTTCTATTCAAAGTGAAGTTTTTAATACTCAGCCGCAAGTGCAGGAAACAGCACTTAGCACAGATAATGCAAATGCGCATGCTGAGGCACTATTGAATACTTCTAAAAATTTCAGTGAAGAAGAATATAATTCAATCATAGAAAGGATAGAGCTTCCTAGTGAAGTAAATAAGATACTTGATGATATAGCTAGAAAGAAGCTAGATGATAAGTTTGAAGATATCATTCAGGACGCGAGAAGCAGTCATTCTACGCCGCATTTTTCAAACAACGAGCTGGCTCTTGTGACTGAGAATAACGACGCGCAATTGTCGCAGCACCAAAAAAAAAAAAACTCCAATAACTTTGGTGCGTGCGCGACGTTCGTCTCACCGCACACCAGGGCGTCGCCCACTGAAACTAGCGGCGTGGCGGTCGAGACGGAGTTTTTTAAGGTGTGCTCCGCGGGGGAGCGACGGTCGTCGAGCGGTACATCTCCGACGGCCGTGCAACCACCGTCGTTGTCATCATCGACGGTAGCAACCCTGCCGACTGCGGTTGGCTGTGTGACATCATCACACAGTCACCCAAACTTGTTTGTCCCCGTTGGCAGTAATTACGGCAACGCCGGCGGGGACAATACCGAGGGTTTTGCTGAGCAATTTTTACTTAAGCAAACACCCGTACGTTCAAGACCAAATCAACAGCCGTACAGACAACATTCATCTCCTGTTTTGGAGTCGATTGGGATCCATTTTACGGACGACATATTGGAAGTAGGACCGGCCACAGAACAACTGGCTAACACGTCTCCATATATAATCGCTGATAACAGCACAGCGACGGGCGAACACCAACACGCTCCGACATCGGACATCACATCCGATATGAAGTATGAGTCGCAATCAGGCCCACCGTCGGCCCAACCACATATGACCTCGACGGGCGTTGAACCACCTCATAGCAGCCAGGGTCCAGGCATGATGGTGGGTAGTTCACCAACAGATGCCGAAGGGGTCACCGTTATGCTACCGACGTGGAACGGTGGAACACCGGACTATTTGGACCAGTCCGGCATTAAGCAGACGACTCAAAGTCTATCAGACACCTGGGACTCGCTGCTTATAGAACAATCGCTAGATGTCCCACAGCCACAGATAGCGGCGGATAGAAGACCATTGCCTTCCTTCGTTGGCTATACTAGTCATCTTAGTATCAACGGAATATCAGGTCTTCACTACCACGCGATAGCATCGTCGGCGCAGCGCTCAGTGATACCGTCTGGCTCACCAACACAGTCAACCAATCCAGAGTACTACGCCAGTGTTGTTCCTGACACGCAGGAGTATCAAGAGCCACCTGTAGTATCTTCGAGCACTCCGTGTCAACAAGGCAGCCAAAAGCAGCAGCAACAGCAACAGCAACACAGTAGTAGTACACAACATTGCAATCCTCACCAGCACCACCATCATAATCATCACCAGCAACAGTTACCACAGTCCACACAACAGATTGAACTGGATATCGAAGCTGATATAGCACGTCTTATTAGTAACGCTATAGCAGCAGATACGACAGTATCAAGTGGAGGAAGTAGTGGTAACGATACCAATAGTGCAAATGATGGGGCGACTGGGAACGGCAGCAACGGCGGCAGTTCCAGTCTAGTTCAAGATCAAGATACTACGTCCAGGCACACGTCGCCGTGGAATGACATTGTTGACTGGTTTGACACTGCTTGCTCCACGAATAAACATCAAGAGACCAATATCTACACCGTTTATTCGACAAGCTCGCCAGTGCAGACCCAACAACATAGTTCCGCAATTCCCAACTTGTTAACGTACTCGCCTTTATTGCAAGCGAGGTTACAAGCAGGTAATGCGGAAGCTCCATCATCAACAAGCACTTATCCGCCTGTCAGTCCGCCGGGAAGAGTCTCCACATCAGGTAGTCCTGACCAAAATTTACATTCCTCGTACAATGCTCCATCACATTCCCGGAAAAGGTCACGAGGAAGCCAAGGAGCACAAAACCCCGCGAAAAAAGCTGCCGCCGCAATATCTTATAGTAACGACGCCAGCATGGCAGGCGGCAAAGAGAAGCCAGTGCATCGGTGTTCAATTTGTAGTAGAGGTTTCTTGAACAAAAGTAATATTAAAGTGCATCTACGAACTCATACAGGTGAGAAGCCGTTTAAATGTACAACTTGCGAGAAGACATTCAGGCAAAAGGCACATTTAATTAAACATCAACAAATCCATAAAAGGGGCAGCAGAGATTAAGCTTCCTCCCCTGATTTGAAGTACCTAAATTTGTTGATGTACCTACTTTGTTAGTAGTAATTATAATTATAAAGATTGTAAATTTATGTTAGTTGTAAGGGTATTATAGTTAATTTATATAATTTATTAATATGTAATATTCTCAATAACCGAGAAATTAATTGTAAAAGATTAAGGAAAAACGCACGCTAAATGGTTGAGGGAGGAGCGGTCGCAGCTCCATCGAGGCTGATATAGCGCATCAGTAACGCTATAGTTGCAGATATGACAGTATCAAATGAAGGTAGTAATGGAAATGATACTAATAGTGCAAACGATGGAACTACTGGAAATGGCAGCAATAGCTGTAGCTCCAGCTTAGTTCAGGACCAGGATACTTTATTGCAAGCGAGGTTAAAAGTAGGACTACTCGATGTGGAGACTCTCCCAGGCGGACTGACAGGTTGATAAGCACTTGTTGACGATGGAGTTACCTACTTTTAACCTCGCTTGCAATAAAGTATTTTGGTCCTGAACTAAGCTGGAGCTACCGCTATTGCTGCCATTTCCAGTCGTTCCATCGTTTGCACTATTAGTATCATTTCCATTACTACCTTCATTTGATACTGTCATATCTGCAACTATAGCGTTACTGATGAGACGCGCTATATTAGCCTCGATGTAGTTACGAGCGCTCTTCCCTCAACCATTTAGCGTGCGTTTTTCCTTAATCTTTTACAATTAATTTCTCGGTTATTGAGAATATTGCAAAACGGTATGTTACTTTTATGTTCATCTCAATCCGCTCTACGTCCTCATGAGAGATTGTAAAGGTGATCTGGGACACCATGTATATATAATAAGTGTGTATATAATTTATTTAAATGTAATATTAGGCGAAAGCTATTCTTATCGGTAATTCACGATCAGAACGAGAGATGTTCGACAGATCAAGTGTACAATTATATAAAATACACAACAGTCATATTTAATTAAGTGTGCTACGACAAACAACATAAACGTAGAGGAACGAAGGTTGCTCTCTTACGGCGAAGAGGCTACCAACATCGTAAAGGAGATATTAGAGTGTATCTAATTTGGAGAAAACAATTTAAACAACGCAAATTACAAAAAAACTACTTGTTCTGACGAAAGTCTGAGAGAGCTTCTTGATACCTTTATTCAAGGTGAAATATTTAATACTCAGCCGCAAATACAGGAAACACCACTATGCTTTTTGCCTGAATGTCTTCTCGCAAGTTCGAGCCAGCTTGTTATCTGAGAGATTGGACGGCGCAAGATTGCTGCTGCTTGCGTATTGAGAGATATCAGACGTATTTACCTCATCTCTATAGATGACAATATGGGTACATACGCTTTTTTTACTTAAATTTTCAAGGGAAGTATTCAAAAGTTCCTCAGCACGCGCATTTGCACTAGATGTGCTAAGTGGTGTTTCCTGTATTTGCGGCTGAGTATTAAATATTTCACCTTGAATAAAGGTATCAAGAAGCTCTCTCAGACTTTCGTCAGAACAAGTAGTTTTTTTGTAATTTGCGTTGTTTAAATTGTTTTCTCCAAATTAGATACACTCTAATATCTCCTTTACGATGTTGGTAGCCTCTTCGCCGTAGGAGAACAACCTTCGTTCCTCTTTTATGTTGTTTGTCGTAGCACACTTAATTAAATATGACTGTTGTGAATTTTATATAATTGTACACTTGATCTGTCGAACATCTCTCGTTCTGATCGTGAATATTAAATTACTACGTGAATATTAAATTACTACTGATCGTAATATTATTAAATTTTCAGATTACTTACATCGTACATATTTAAAATAAAAATAGCTTTCGCTTATAAGTATAGTTTATAACTACCTTGTCAATAGTTAATCTACGTTGTCCTTGTTAATAGTTATTATATCTTAAAAGTACTTATATTATAAGTGTTTATATTAAAGATTTATTAAAGATTTTCCGTTTCTATACAGTGATATACACTACGTGTATATTTTTACAAATAAATATATTGACAGAAAGTATATATTTAATTGACGAAATATTTTGTATGATTATTCGAGTGCGCAGGAATCTCACGGCTCTTGATGTTGATTGTAGAACTTACTCTCTAAATTTTCTGGAATAAAAAGTGGTGACATTTTCACTCACGAGGCGATAGTGAAAATACTGCCACTTGTAATCGCAAAAATGAATGTTCCGCTCAAAATCAGAATGGATTTTGGTTCCATACGAATGGATATTTCAATCAACCGGAGTGAATATGTTTCTCTAATGGTGCATCATTCACTCTTCAGTTTTTAGTGAAAATATTCATACAACGATTTGAAGTGGATCTTTCGCTTTATACGAACGAAAGATGACTCGAATTCGAGTAACTCGGCTGTCATTCTGCTTTGCGAGTGAAATCTCATACCAGAAAATTTAGGGAATACGATACGTGTTGTATATTTCTCTCATTGATCGATAATCGCTCATCTTGTAGCGTCCGTTGAGTCGTACTGTTCGGTAAATATAATAATTAATTTGTATAAAGACGGAATATATGCATTATATATAAAATCATGTTCAATACAATGATTGTTACCGCGTTACATCACAATGTGTTCTTTTATTATGTATCCTTCTTATCCAAATCATCCTATGTATGAATTCTTCTTGAACTTGTCGAATTAATCGTGAGTAATGTCGTCCGCGAATATTACAACGGTCATGTAAAACTTCTAAACTTTACATTGTCAATGTGTTTTGGCTATAAATAAACCGAATAAGAGCACGGAATTGCAGTTCAGATGTTTTTTCACCAACGACTTCGCAAAATTCTCGCTGAATTTGAACTTTATCCAGATAAAGTTGTAAAAGCCAAAATATTTCTTGAGAATATTTAAAGTACATCAGTTCTTATAGTCTTTGTTTTTACAAAAATAATGTTGCAATAAACAATATCATTAAATTTCAGATATAACGAAACTCTATGAATCTCATTTAAAGTAGAGAGAAGTTGTGTGTGACTTCAACGTGCAGCTTGGATAATCGTGACGCGTTGTTAAAGCAGATTAAATAATAGCGCAGAATTGTCGTTTAAATGTATTTTTACTACCAATATCGCGAAATTTTCGTTCTGCATTTAATTTTTCGCGATGCGGCTTATCGTTGTGCGCGTTTAACTTCTTAGCTACTGTACGCCACTATAGTGGCTTTCGCGTATATCATCTTTCTGAACGGTACGCCACTATAGTGGCTCACTCTTATTTCTAATAAATTATAATTTATTCATCTAAAACTGTATTCTAATATACTTGCGTAGTAAAAAGCATTACCAGACACAAATCGCAGTGCTGCAATTGTTTACGCACAGTCGAACTTTGTCGTACAGCTACAGCTCCGCGGAAAGTCTCGCCGTAGCTAAGAGGTTAAACATAAGGTGTCGACGGTAATGCTCAATGAATCATTGTGGAATTAAGCGCTGGTCGAGTTCTGATTAGAGTTTAGGATGTCTGTTTTTGACAGTCGGCTGTCAGGTACCGACTTTAGACAGGGGAGTGTTTCAGCACACCGAACGAACGAGCCAAATTACGGTCTCTAACAAAGGACAGCGTTAAAAGAAGGATCTGGGACAGTTCGCGTGGCAGTATATTCTGATGTTTGTACATGGACCGCGCACGGGTTATTGTTGAATATAATGATATAACGGGGTTATATGGTCTCGGGGGTTATATGCGGTCCGACGTGCGATGTTGTCTCTTCGCTGTGGCACAAGGAGATGTGTGGATTCAGATATAGCGACGCAGAAGGAGAAGAAGAAGAGAAGGAGGAGAAGGAGGAGGAGGAGAAGGAGGAGAAGGAGGAGGAGACAGAGAAAGAGGTGGATCTTTTATTTTCGCCTGACAATGAAACGCGAGAAGCTCGCGCGATAGCACACGCGAATCGTAAATGCAAGCGCGGCTACCTCTCCCCTTCCCCGCCCTATATCTCTAACTGTACCGCTGATTAATCTAACAACGAACGTATATATAAGTCACAAGGATATCAGTGCCAAGAATGCCGACGATTAAAATAAGATAGAAAAGGCAAACATGACGCTATAAAGGAACCACAAGATAGGTAGTTGAAGGAATATTTTGTAAGAAAAATAAAATATACAAGTAATGAAGAAAATATGAGGAGAATAATTAATACGCGTGAGAAAGATGGTTGTAGTAGAACCGAAAGAGGTAAGTCGCCGAAGATCAAACTAGATTCGAAGGATGTACGATTCTTGCGTTAAAGAAAGACAACGAATAATTAATAAATAAGTAAATAATAATAATAATAATAAAACATAAATATATAATAATAATAGATAAATGATGAACGAGGAAATAAGAATAAAATTAAAAAAATACAAATTCACGACATATCAAATTCTATTTAGTGATCTTTATCGAAATTGGGATTGGAGCTGCAGGAGGAATAACAGAGATGTGGGATAAGAGTAAAA
>NW_022639459.1:3441325-3451325 GCF_010583005.1 Odontomachus brunneus | reverse complement strand
CTTGCGTCTCGTTGCGGTATCAGTCCGGATAAATAAGTAGATGCCTCCGTTCGATCTGGGACACGAGATCTCGATGCGACGAGTAGGCGTACTATTAAATACGATTCAGATAAAGCCGTGGAGAGAATAAGATAGGTGTTCAAATTATTTCTCAGAGAGATAGTACAAACATCACGAGTCATTTATGCGTCAAGCTAATGCATCTTAATCGTTTCCTTCATTAGGCCTTTCGACGCTTCATTAGATTCGTGCGAAAAACTTGTTATTTTTCTATTAAATTCTCCCACGAAACGGGAAATTTAATTTGGGAAATTTTCCAAACTTTAACTTGGATATTAAGAAAAAAGTAGGGGGAGCAATCGATGCATTTTATTCGTAAAAACTGTTAGCCTTTCAAAATTGGATAATTTCTTTTTTCATTTTATTTGACAAACACAAGAAATCTCTTGTACTAATCTAATGTATAGATGTGTTAATTTTGCCATTATTTTTATCAATCCAAAGCATTATAATTATATGTGACGCTGTAAATGATGCGATACACCTGTCGAGAAACTAAAATCGCCAAATTGTTCGCGCGATTCGCATTACTGTAACTTTACAGTTCGTGGCGATAGTTAAACGTAGCTGCTAATTATTATGCATGGTACCTGCCAGCTGTCGCATCGAATGTGTTTTCGCTCGTAAGTAATAGCCTTTGAAATCTTCTGCACACTAGGACTATTCCGTGTCTTTGCGATTCTATTGATTCTGCGTCGATTCAGGAGTTACACGTGTGTACCTTTGATCATCACGCTCAAAGTGGGACGAGGCACGTATGTGAAAATCGACATATTTGTGAGCGCAAATTTGGCTGAGCCTGTCAAATCTGCAGTCGCGGGATTGAGAAATCGATCGTTCACGCGTAAAGTACTCGTGAACGGTGCTTCTTCCGGTGCGCTAATTCGTCAAAGCACAATATGTCACACTGCGATGAAACGGCAGAAATTTTCGGATTCTCGTTGAGAAATCGAAATGACGTCGAATCGCTCGTTTCAAGTTCGACACGCTTTCGAGAGTTTAAGGAAAGTTTCACGACACAAAATCCGTGTCCACGCGTATGTGAAAATTATAAAGCTGAAGGCGAAAGATAATATACTAGTGCATGTTGTGATGATGAAGATAATTATTGGTGCATTCATATGGCGTTGATTCGATCAAATCTTAAGCAGGATGTCAGTATGTAAATTCGCGACATATTTTGTAACATTCTGTTGTAAATACTAAAAGACTGTATCCGCTCTTAAAGGGATGCCACATTTGAAAACTTTACTAATAAAATATTGGCTTTCTTTTACAAAATTTACGTCGTATATTGGTTGCATCGAATTACTTCTACACAATGAAAATACGTGCAAAAATTAAATAAAGCCTTGATGCGACGACAAATTTTTAAATTTGACATCTTCAGTTATAGCGCAAATATTTGCTTGATACAAAAGTTCCACAATTTGAGTTTTGCATCGCTTAGAACATTTTCAAAAAATATTGTAAATTTTTACAAATAAGAAGCTTAAAAAGTTTGTTAATAATTCATTGAAACTGGGCTACATTAAAACACAATCTTACTGTTTGTAATCTTACAACCTCCCTAAGTAACTAAATATAATTATAAAAAATTATCGATCATTATGTGTTTGATCTGACTTATATTTATCTTTCATCTATTTTACTTTCCCTGTCGCTTTTATCGACTACACACGGAAAAAAAGTTTGGTTGAATTAACCAAATATCTGGTCGAATATGAACGATTCAGAAATTCCGATATTTGGTTAATTCAACCAAACCTTTTCTTCCGTATAGTCAAGGAACTAATTCTCGCCGAGTTTTGTCACGATGTTCCATAACTTTCCTTCGGGGTGTTGTTGTGATGCGTCAATAAATCGTTCGAATACTATGGCGAGCCGATCTCGGATAACCGCAGTAAACAGAGACCCGCGCGTGAATCTCCGTTAACATTACGCATGGCGGACGGAGAGAATAAACAACATACGAGATAAGTGCGAGATTAATCGCAGAGAGTGATACGTACGCATCGGTGGCGGACGCCGCGTCGTATCGAAACGCGCTTTCAATTTGGGCGACCGCGAGATCCTCGTCGCCTCTCTGTCTCTTCCCCTTTCGCTCATCTCTCATTACCATCGAATGTGCACCGTCGCGCATTGCGCACGGGGATGGCACGAGATGGACGGGACGAAGGGGAGCGGGCAGGAAGAGACGGGGGGGAAGAGGATTTCGCAAACGTACGAATAATTAAAGGCGATTCGGATCATGTGAGTGGTATAGTTCACACAATTACATTTTGAGCTCCTTCTCAATGGACCCCGGTGGGTATGCCTGGCAGGTGAGCAGGCACACTCAGACACACTCAGGCACATTCAGACACACATACGTACGTAGGTATGTACATAGAGCGCACGCTCTCGCATCATACGCGCGTCTGACTGGGTAATGGGATTCTCCATTCCCGTGGTAAAGTTCCCATCGTCTCGGAGCGTATCGCTCTTCGGTCCTCACGACGCAACTTCGCCGCGAGATTGTGTCAAAAGATACGCGACACCACCGACGCAACATCACTCGCGAGCAAATAGGTCCTGACGTGTCCTCCTTAATGCGCCTTAAGTCCCAATTAACGGCGATTCGCCGATCCCAACGTGGACTCTTTATAAAGCGTATATTTGCCGAGCAAAAAGAACGTTAATGCGAGAAATCGCGGGAAATGAGGGACTTATGTGATTTATGAAAACAAGCCTGCATTGTGAACGATACGTCATATCACAATAGACTTAAGGCCCTTGGTTCCTCGATAAATCAAAAATTCTTGAACGACGACGTTGAAAGCGAGAAAATTCAAAGATCATGTCAAAGACTGTCACACAATAAATGTCACGTTCAAGCTAAAAAAAAATGTACGCATACAACAATACTTGCAAATCTGTAAAGTAGCCTGAAGAATTTTCCTTTTGTTCAAAACTCTTCGATCCTTTCATTCGAATAACCATGAAATAAACCATATGGCCAGAATGGCCATAAAATATTTCAACACAAATCTCTTTAACCTTTCTCTTTAAACTTTCTCTTTAATCTTTCTTTTTAACCTTTCTGTCAGGCTTTTATAACAATAATTGTACAACTATGCGTTGAGAATGTTGTCAACTAGAACAAAAGGAGAGTGTTTGGATTATTTTACGAATCTGCTCGATTGACTCACTGTAATGAGTCAAACATCATTGTATCATATCTCTCTCTCATTTTATTTCGATATATCTTGCAAGAATTTTTAACGTGTACTTTTCTACTACTCTCGCTCTTCTGGCGTCATAAATTAAGATGACTGCGACGAGGGATCGACTTAAACGGCTTAATTCTTTTCTTTTTTGAACATTTCTGCGCCAATTCGTTCTTTTTTTCATGAAAGTAAAAAAAGGTAAAGTGATTTAATGTATCTCTAATCAGACATAATCGCGAAGAATCGAGACTACTTTGTGCAATTGGTGGCCATATGGTGATCATGACGCGCGTTAGAATGAGCACAATGGAAGAAAAACGTATCGTGTTGCCTTCGGAAACAGTTAGGACGCGTGTATCGCCTGTCGGTTATTAACTATTATGAACTATTAATCGTGTATGGTGACTTAATACGCGTTCGTTACGTACCTTCATTATAGTCAGTTTACCGTTCATGAAGGCAGCGCGCGTTCAGTCATTCCGAAATAAATTGGCACATTCAATCGGTGAATGGACACTGAGATTTTTTCTGCATATTTCTTCGCGAACAGTCTTGATAATGGAAAGAAGAATCAAGAGAGACGCAGAGAGAGAAAGAATGACAGACAGAGGGGGTTGTAGGAGGGGAGAGGAGGGACGGAGGAGGGAGGAGGAGCTATATCGACGCGAGAGAGAAGTACAGTTAAGAATTCGTCGCACGTGCAACTGCTATATCTAGCTGTTCTTGGTTTTATCTGATGTTCTATTTAAGCAGGAATTCCTAATTGCCATTGTACGCACCCTCCCAGTCGCGTTTCTTACCAATCGACGATGTGGACCGATGTGCTAAATATATTTAACTCTTATCTGAACAAGAGCGGAACCCACCGGACCTCGCAGCCACTTCTCTTGTATGTTAGATATAATTCACACATTTTGGTTACATCCGAAATTTAATGACTCTGTTAGTCTTACTGTTATTTTCACGGAAAGTAAGAGACTGTAAAAACTAAAGTGGATGACCTGAATGAGTGAGGATTGTGTCCTAATTCGTAACAATTGCATTCGTTTTTCTAAACTAGTTAACACACATAAGTCCACATTATTCTAAATATATATGCTCTTACTAAATTTCCAAATTTCTAAATTTTATAAATATTTTGTAAAAAATTTATATAAAATATTTCTAAATTTTATAAAAAAAAGAATTCTAAATATATTTTTTTATATATCATCAGCTATAACGAGTTTCTAAAAAATTAAAAGTTGATTTAAATGCTATATTGACAATTCAAACAGTTACTCGCTGACATCTTTAGAAGTTGATAGTTAATATGACAAGTTTATTTGTTAGATCTTTATTTGCTAGATCCAGCAGACCAGCAAAGAGCACGATATCGTTATTAACGCTTGATGAATAAAAAGATGTCGAGAATCAAAAATTGCGGGTATTGTCGGCGAAACGCGACGTTCCTCAATCCCCTCGGATAAATCGAATGCGCGAAGGCGGCGCACTTTTTGGAAATCTTGTTTTGGACTAATCGTGAGTCGCTTCGTTAATTTACCGGTGGCGTAGTGCACGCGAAACAAATGATTAGCGTGCCTCCGTGTGACAGTGCCTGCGGAGACAACGTAGCTGCGCTCGCGATTACTTTCACAAAGTATGAAGATTTGATGATTTATGAGTGTTATATTACGATTCGAGATGATTTATGATGTGACTCACACGATAGCACGCGATTCTTCGCGCGCACACAGGAGAGAAAAAAGAAACAAATAAATAAAAGAACCCGATTCGTCATTACTCGCGTAGGAAATGCGATTGAGAGAACCGCGTCGCCTGCCAAGTGTAAACGCGCCGCTCGTACATTCACCGTCCATATGTTCTCCTTTTGTAATGACGTTACGCTCGGCAACAATCCTTCGTCAGGAATATCGACGCGACTCCATTTTTCAGACATCCAAACGAGCAGATTTATCCGACGTTGAGACGCGCGTTTTATGCTATTAGCGATAGAAAGCTATCCGACGACATTCGCGTCTTATCTCTTGTAAGCTAATTGATTCGAACTAGATATACACGCGTAAATATATACACGCGCACGCACGCGCGCGCATACACACACACACGCGTGCGCGCGAGCACCGAATCCGAATATTTTCGCCGGTCTCTATCGGTTTCTAGACGGAAATCATTTTTGACAGAATCCCATAATAAGATTTCACTCGTACGTGGTCGCGGTCGCTGTGACGCCAAGAGAAATCGAACTTGATCGTTAAGCGAGTCGCGAATCGCGAGCTCGGCCCATTACCCGCGTTCGAGTCTTCCCTGGCCCCGGCGAGCAGCCTCGAATACGACGAACGCGCATTAAGGTGAAAATTCATCATTATTAACGACCGCAGCAATGAATCTCTCATTATTCAGAAATCAAACATTTGCGATGCGTGTGCGTGCGAAGCAAATTCTCTTCAAGAAACAAGAAACAAGGCATATGTTTGCGCCCGGTTGATAAGAACAATTGGATGATCTCCTCAGAGACGATTCGTATCAGGTTGATGCGACAGATTCGTCATTGTTTTATTAAATTCTCGTAGGTAGTTCGGCTCTTAAAGGGAAAACAGGAAGTCCTCGTCAGGCGTCTAGAAAAGAAAACTACCGAGTCGATGTGGTTCACTTTATTCATAATTGTTGATTCTTCGAAATTAGATAATTTCGTTGTTCTGTTTCATTTGACAAACATTCGACGAGCCTCTTTCCACCAGCTTGGTGCGTGCGCACAAGTCGACGCTGCTGGAATCGCAGGTGTTGGAAGCAAGAACAAAAAATGCCGCGAAAGCTACCTGGAGTTTTCTAGATAACTCTTTGGCGCGAGGCACACACCTAGACTCTTCGCTTCTCTCTTGCTCCGTCATACAATTCTAAAGAACAAGCAACATGTTCGCAGACGATCGTCAGCGGACAATAATCAGCCTGCTAAATTGGCGGATAGGATCGAGCGCAAACGAAAATCGCACCGTATGTAACTTTCGCATTACGTCTCGAGTCTCCCATCCGTGCGCGTTGCGTTACGTGCTGCGGAATTCCGCAGAGAAAGAGAGAGAATTTCCGCGTGTGCCGGAAGCCACCTGCGTACCCGGCTCTCTTTCGTTCTCCGCAGCTCGAGTGTACACAGATACGATCGATCACCGAGCATCGACGTACAGCCACGGAGGAAAGGTGCACCATATCGCCGACAGCTCGGTAGAAAGCACTGTTCGATGTCAGCGGACTAGCGCAAGTTGCCGCCGGAGAGCGACTCGTTTGTGTGCGCACGCGCGCGCGCGCGTGCGCGTGAAGTGTATAGCGCATTTTGCATGTGCAGGTGATATATACGTGCGCATGTACACGTGCTCGCGCACGTGTACGTGCACATCGGCTGGTCTTTGCCAGCGTGAGTTAAGCGTGTTGTGTTCTCCCGAGGCTCCCCGTGCTGGTGGGACCTTGTTTCATGACCCACATAAAGCAAGGCCGTTAACACTACTCACGACTCGCGCGCACACGTATGGGTGGTGGTGGGCCTCTGCGAGGTGCGCTCCGCTCTATGGAGGGCCCACGTGTACCTCTCCTACCAGATGGCACCCACCGGACCCACGTACTCGAGATGGCCCCGAATTCGTATCGCCTCGCACGGGGAGAGGCGGCTCTGCGCGAAGATGAGGGATTTGAGACACGTTGTTCGGCTAGTGTGTCACTTCGAAATTGACATGATTAAATCGAAAAGCGAGCCGGCCGCTTTTATTAATTTCGCGAAATGACGCGCGGGAGAGACGGTTTCTAGGACGTGCTTTTGCAAACAAAGAAGAACGACGCGCGTGTCTGTGTGCCGGATGATAGCGCGACTATGCAGCAGGCGTACTTCGCCTAGTTTTGCTACATTGTGACGCGACTTGTCATAATGAGAGAAAAAGAGAGAGAGAGAGAGAGAGAGGGGGAGGAAAGTACAGTCGATAAAAAGTTCACTCGTATATCTTGAATTTTGAATTTAAATATGAGATATATGGTAGACTTCTCTTTTGTGTTTAAGATAAAAATCGAGACAAATCACTGTATATTAAAAAAAATTGATTGAATCAATTTGCTTCTTATATCAACATTGAATTAGGGACGGTGACTATTAATTCTGTCATACTTTTACCTGGAAATACGCACAGCGAGAGAGATTACCTCTCTAATTCTATTTCATGTAAGAATATCGGAGAATGTGAGTCTCTTGCATCTTTACATCAAATTCTGACACCACTTGGAACAATTATCTCATTGCGAGTGACTTCTTTTTCACATAAAAAGTCGCACAAAGATTCCATATCGTAATTAAGAGAAAGATAAGACCTACAAAAGTGCGCTGGACGTTAGTGCAAATAAGTTTGAATGGAACAAAAATAACGTTTGACAGTGTTGGAATGTGCACGTGCCGAATATCTTTCCGGTCTTATAACGCACGCGGTGAACCAAATCTTCCACGTCACAAACCGACTTTGAATTACAATTATCATTATTTAATTAATCCTCTCTTTAAAATTCCTAAGTACGTATTTCTTTTGGATTCCTATTTAAATTTGCGAAAATTATTGCCTCAACTAGGAGTCTAATCTGGATTCTCATTTGCTGGCCGGAACGTCGGAACAATTCGATCACCGGGGCTTCGACATTCCTCACAATTGAAATATTTCTATGTTGTTGTTGTGGGTCAAAGTATGCTAGACGCTTCTGCCGTCAGCATATCGAACAACTATACATATTAAAGACTCTGAAGGTATATAGAAAAAAGATAAGATCTATAAAAGACGTGCGCTGAACGTTAGTGTTTATAAATTTAAATAAGACGATAATAATGTTTGACAGTTAGAATGAACGCGCCGAATATTTTTCCGGTCTTATAACGTACGCGGTGAATCAAATACGTACGTTATAAGACCGGAAAAATATTCGGCGCGTTCATTTTAACCGTCAAACATTATTATCCTTCAATTTAAACTTATAAGCACTAATATCCATCTAACATGCATTTAATACTGTCAATCGTTATTATTCACAGAGGTGGTGCCTCTATTCGGCACTTTAAACAAATGATTTTTCACTATATATTACGCTCTTCTACATTAAATAAGATATACAAAAAAGTTTTATGTGGATAGCTTATTTATTTCTGTCTATATTATTTCTATCTACATTATATATGATCAAGCTTTCTATATTGTTAAATTCTAATCACGAACAAATAAGGGATTTAGATATAGTAAATCTTTGTAAAAATTTCAATAAAATTCGCATTATAATAGATTAATATTTACTGCAAAAAATTGGAGCTATTAATTATTTTACTTGCATCTTGACTAGAGAAAATGATATATTTTCATATACTCAAATAATTATACTTTTGAGATAAATTGCAATGCGAAATATTTTTTTCTCAAAGGTTTAAGTGCTGACCAGGAGAACATTAGAGTATTGATTCTTTAAATCCACTTTCACAAGAGATACAAATTTTCATGCACGCCCATATTTTTTATTGCGTTTCTCTATATTTGCAACAAAAAGAAATATTTAAGCCCTCATCTAAATATTTACGACCTCATTCCTTTACATAATTCTATTCTACAGAGATTTAAATGTGCATTTATAATCTCTTATAGATTTCCATTAGCACTTACGGATGTAAATAAGCGGGGACGAAAGCGACTCACACGGCGTGCCAGATTAAGGTGTCCAAAACATGTGTGGCATGTTTGTGTGAGGGTAAATATACACGATACACACACATATATCTACAATCGAATCGTACAATTCTTCCATTTCGCTCTGCGCGATCTCACAAAAAACCTGCACGATCTCGTGCAGGTTCTCGTGCAATTTCATCGCAATTTTTCACGATTTAACTCGATGATTTACGATTTTATCTCGATAAAGCGATTCCATCTTCACGGCGGAGAGCTCCTCACGACGAGGAGAAGCCCGTGCGGGTCCTGCTCTCCTCCTCCTCTCCGTGCACGCTCACGTATGTACGTGGATTGTACGCGCGTGTCCCGGGCGCTCAGTAGGTCATCGGCGATACGCGTGTGCGTGGCACACAGAGCGAGGATATCGTGGCAGCGCGTACCAACGCGCTCGCACAACCGCGTTATCGTATTCATGGAGCCTGGGTTCGGCGCGGTGACCAGGCGCGCCTTGATCTTGATCTTGACTCCATAGCGCAAGGTTCGACCTCGCGGCGGACGACCTCCCCGACAGCCGGGTACGCGCGGACGGTTACGCGCTCCTTCGTATTTCGACCGGATAATCGAGCAGTTCTTTTCTTTCCCTCCTGCCTTTTTTTTTTCCTTTGCGCGGAACGCACGGATGATGCTGTCTGAAACTGCGCGGAAACTACTTTTCTCTCGCAGATGTAGCTTACTTTCACACATCTAATCGAGCTCACCTCCGCACCGTCATTCGTATCTCTAAACAATGAAGATTATATGCTCTTATGAGACTCTCGCGAGTCTTATGAGTAGATATGTCAAATTACCGTCGGATTTAAAATGACGATTGCTTACGCTAAAATTACGTATAAAATATGGTAGTTAATTTTGGTAAAATTCGTTGTTTTTTATAGTTTTATGTACAAATATTCGTATTTCTCGCACTAATGCACAAGATAAAACAACATTTTTCTTATATTCTCATCAAATATATATATATATATATATATATATATATATATATATATATATATA
>NW_022639459.1:3401746-3440827 GCF_010583005.1 Odontomachus brunneus | reverse complement strand
ATATATATATATATATATATATATATATATATATATATATATATATATATATATATATATATATATATATTATAATCTCTGAAATGTCTCTCAGATGAAACAAAGGAAACTATTTACAATCTTTCGAAAGGAAAGTTTAAAGTTAAAGTTAAAGTTTTCATTTCTCAAAATACTACTAAAATTTTAAATTATACATCACAATCTGGTTGCTGAAACAGCCGAGTAATAAATAAAAATGCTGTAAGCCTGTGATGATATAAAAAATATAGATTGAGACTTAACAAATTTTTTTAAGTTTCCCTAATTACTATGTGTGTGTGTGTATCTAGTTTTCTCATTATTATATATTATATATAGTATATTAATATACAGTATCAAAATATTTTATGGAAAATATGAATTAAATAAAGTATCTTACCCATCTTGATGGCTAAATAAGGCTAAAGATCTTTTGAGCTTCATATTAAAATTTTGTATTTCTGTAATTTTTTTTAAATTATTGTTTTACTAGCTTTCCAAAAATACCGAATAATTTACCGTAATTTATCGAGTAAGTTACCGTCACAACTCATTTTCATCTCTACTTATAAGTTTTCCGTAGGAATTACATTTCGTAAAAATCACTTCGATCCTACAGACACAAGACTTTATAGTTTCCTTATCCTAAACCCTGTGAACGAATCACTATGATTAAAAATTGTTCATCAAACGTTGAGAGACTGAGACGTGAGTATGAAAAATGAATAATACGATACTCGTGAATTATTCAAACGAATTTGTTTTTGACAATACAAAATGGTAAATCATCGGTAGCATGTACTAAGGAAAAATCGATCAGGGTCGTCGACCATACGTTCTTGTTCGATCGTCCGACCTGGATTCGTTGCGGAGACTCCTGCTTTTAAGGAGACCTTAAAAACCGCAATTTGCGTTTTCTGCCGGCGGCGCACGCTATCCGTAATTATCGACTAACTCGTCTACTTGGTCACGACGGTGCTTTAGATGCAATTTTGTACGCCAACGCGAGAGGCGACGTCACGGATCGGGAGCGGCAGGATTTCAGAATGGTTTCTGACCTTTCAAGAATTTTTCTTTCATTTTTTATTTTATTGGAGTACTCTATCTTTCCTCCCTTTTCTCCTTTTTCTTCACAATGATCGTCATAGTGAAGCCTTCGGCCGTAAAATGTGGCACAAAAAGCATCGCGAGTCTCGTGTCAACAGCAAAACTTTGATAGTGTTCAATTTCGTACGTTCGTTTTACCGACAACGTACACTATACTATATGTGTGAACTATTACACTGACGAAGTAATACTATAGACCTTGTGTTCTGGCTCTGAGTAAATTTTCGTAATTGTTAAGGGACTCGATGGTAATTGAAGAAGGTTGATGTTATCGATCATTTTTAGTTCGATATAAATGTTTGGATATCCAATATGTAACGGATTATTAATTTTATAATCTACAGATCACTACGTATACGGATCTACAATGAATTATATTACATATTTTTATAAAACTGCATTTCTACAGTTATCATTTACGGCAATTTGACGCAACATTTACCGACAGAAGGTCACTAAGCAGTGAAATTTTTATGCTAAATTTTTTAGGATCGGTTTTTCAATGATAGTTTAAATTTAGATTTCAACTCAAACTCCGTTTAAACAAAACAAATACATTGTTAGAATAGAGTTTAAACTTGAATCCAAGTTTAAACTGCTATTGAAAAACCGGCCCTTAAAGTTATTACTTTTTAGGCCTTCACACACAAATTGCCGTAGCCGTAACGTAAGACATATCATAAAAATTAACCAATTACGATCGAATATTCCTAGAAATGGCTACTTTACGATTCGACAATTCTCAACATGATTGTTCTTACGATACATGTTAGGTTACGACTACGACAATTTGCGTGTGAAGGCCCTTAAACTGGTTCTACAATACGTCGTGTGTCGCTGTCGGACGTCGGAACACAGTCGATGAGCCAATCAGAGGATTTGTTTTTCGAGACGAGTTCTCCTGATTGGACTGAGACGAGTTCTCCTGATTGATTGCGACATCCGAATTCGTCATACGACGTACTGTAGAACGGGTCTTAGTAGAGTTGTGCCATGTAGATTCTAAGATTACGTCTACACAGATTATTTACGCACTGTCTACGTGATATATAGTCTTCCTACATAGAATTTTGTAAATTACATTAAACTATACAGAAAAGAATAATTAAACAATAAGATAGTTGCAGTATCTATTTTGGATATTAATTGTAATGTTTAAACAAAAATTCATGAATATAAATTTCATGAAATCTTCATATCGTGTCAGATTTATTACCTACTCTGTAGGTAAAAGAATGTTTCTAGATAATTCTGTAGACTCTAACATGTTCAGGAAACAACGTCCGTAAATTTGCATCAGGATTCTGAAGATTAAATAAAATTATCAACTTTTCTTAATTACTTTTTGAGCAAGTCATACATTCTTTAAATATATTTTATATATTGTTCTTGTTACGTTTGCTTATACACGTATATATTCTTGTTACGTTTGCTTATATACGTAGACGTAGAATATTATAATTTACGCATGAACACCCAAACCTGGTCTTCAGTATTACCTCGTCGGCGACCATGATATACCTCGTTTCACAGCGGTAACGTATGTTAATATCGAGTGTAACGTTCTGTGGACTTTCGCCGTAATAGCGTACAAGCCGATGGAATAATACGCAGTTATTATTTTTTGTCACGCGAATAGTTTATTTAGCTATACATTACCATATCTCGCAATCAACCGATACAGAAAAGGAAAAGAGCTTATTCGCTTTTGGTGTAACGAAGTCACATGACAGAACCCGAATTAACGACGAGTACACCACCGATCCGTCTTGTTTAAATAAACTTAACATTATATTAAAGCGACAAAGTGAAGTCGCCGCTTTGTCAAAATAAACTTGCAATCACTCTTGTCTATCAATATGTTCTTAATAGTGACATACTCTCTCTAAATTTCTCGCAATGGAATCTCATTCGAAACTAATGAAAAGTGGCGGTATTTTCGCTTAGAATGAATTCTTGCGAATGTTTCGATCGATCAGAGTGAATATATATTTCGTGTAACAATCAAATACATTACAGATTTGCTCTTCAATTTCGAATGAAAATATTCACTCAATGATTCAGAGTAGAGGATTTATTTTATGAGCGAAAAATTAGAGTTTCTCTCTCTCAAATTCGAGTTACTCGTCGGTCACTCCACTGTTCGAATGAAATTTCACTCCAAGAAACTTAAAAAATAATACACGACATTCTAATCTTACGAAAGGATCATTTTCAGTCGCTCTTAAGACACATCGCAATTCAAATGTTTGTGAATGCAATAAGAGCGGAAAATCATGTTGCAATTTCGATTCGTTCCTCTTAGTTTTACTCTTATAAGAGTAACGTTCAGTATGTCCATTTTTGTGAAAAATTACAATTACAGATACAATTATTCGCGCGGTTTTTGTCAACTGTACCGCCGGTTACATTGATTTTACGACATTCGTATCTCACGAAATGAATCTTCGAAGGTTTACCGATTTATTAGTTATTATCCGTTTATCGAGTAGTATGCTGCGTCAGATGCGCGTATGATTGGTAAGACATGAGGCATTGTCGATAACTACTAGACTCGGTCGGTTCAGTAGATCCCTATCTTCGAAGACAAACAGGCTTCTATTACGGAATCTGTCATTTATGAAAGCATGCAAGATGTAACGATCCGAAATATCGTATTGCTAAATTATGAAGCTCGTTACACTTCGACGAGGCATAAACGTGTCTAAAGGTTATTTAGCTTGTCCCGAGTTTTATCGTGATTATACATCATATTGAAATGAACTTATCCGTTCTTCAATCGTTCTTCAGGATGTTTTTATATTTTATATCATACTATATCGTGCTACAGATTAAAGATTCGATTAAAGATTCAATATTACACTTGTATCTTCACATCCGCCCTGCGTTA
Source organism: Odontomachus brunneus (assembly GCF_010583005.1). Taxonomy (NCBI): domain Eukaryota; kingdom Metazoa; phylum Arthropoda; class Insecta; order Hymenoptera; family Formicidae; genus Odontomachus; species Odontomachus brunneus. The sequence goes on along the minus strand of NW_022639459.1, from coordinate 3,436,812 downwards.
TAATATGGGTATATTTTCCTTGTCAACCAGTAGTAATGTCAGTATCGGAACTAGATGTAGTTTTGCGTCTACGATGATTATAGAACATTATTCAGCATATTATTACTGAATAATAAAGCGATGACATTGCAGTTACAGTTTATTCAAAACAGAAACTTATTCATTAGTAATTTCTATCACTCCTTAGAATATTACGCCTGAGTCTAGTTCCGATACTAAGTAGCACCTTTTTATAACTCGATGATGGGTTTTTCTAACTATACGTTAGAAAGAAGACTCCAGCCGGATCTCTCGAAAGCTAGCAGTTTGCTTGAATCATGTCTCAAATATTGCTTCAACGTTATTCAAATCCCATCGATTTCCTTGGTATAAATATGACAATACACGCGATACATCCATCACCGAGGATAATATCATATATTTTACAGCGTATTATGAATACACTACGAGCGGTAAGGAAAATGACTCCATAATGAATACGATGCTTGTAATCAGATACTCTTTTCGTCTGACAAACGAAACAGCTGACACAATTTAGTAAAACGATCAAGGACGTAGATCAGGCACATTTTTGCACGAATATCGATTCGCACTCTCTCATTTCGGCATTTCCGACAAACATTGTCACAAGTATTTCCGAGCGAAAACTCAATGACGGATAAATGTCTTCGATTGTCATTGATTTCCGTTCAATCCATAATATGTAACTGAAGCGATTCAAAAAGGACTTTAAACCATGACACCACGTTGTGCCAATAATTGCTTCCTTTGGTGGAGACTCGGCGATTCCACAGTAATCTCATCGTTCTTCACGTTGTCGAACGACTTTGAGGTTTTGAAATTGTTCAAGACATTCATGCAACTATTGCTCGTCATCTCTAGAGACTTGGAATTTCTCAGGGTTGCGGTAGCGAATTTTCTGATTGTTTCCGAGATAGGATACTTGAAATCCGCTCTTTCCCTCTCCCTTTCTTTTATTCTTTGATTGTCGTCGACCACCAACAAAGAATCCTTCTTCTCTACCTTTTGGGACTCTCGCTCCTCCTGCTTGTCTGCTACTTTGGGATCCTCGTGTTTCGTTCGTTGACTTTCGTTATCGTTAGCTTTCACGTTTTTACACATTGTCATCGAATCTAACGATTGATTCTTGAACGATTCTAATCGCTCGCTCTCTTCTTCCTCCTTCCTTTCGTCCTGACCAAGTAAAGACTTTGGTGGTGCCTCGACGTAACCGCTTTCGTCGCTGTCGGCCTCCTCGTCGAGGGAATCCAGAGTGAGGAATGATGTCTCGTCGTTCTGCAGGAACTCGTGGCTTATTCTGCCAGGATACTTTTCGTTCGCTCGCCTCTCCGTGTTTTGTGGCTCTTCGATTCTGCTCAACATCTCGCCTCGCGGTCGATAATCCACTACGTCATCCAAGTCCTCGACATCTTCGAAGTCGAACACGTTCGACGTGGTGTCCTCCATTTCTTCCTCTTCTTCCTCCATCGACTCCTCCTCCTCGCTCCTCAGGGGAAACCTCTCTCTGGAATCTATGGGATTAAAACGCGGACTACCGGCGCATGTCATGAAATGAGGCGAGCCTTCCGAATTCCTTCGCGGTCCTAGCCCTCTGCTGACTCTGTCATCCGCGAAAATGACCCTCTTGATCGATCCCTGTTGATCGGCTTGATCTGCAAAAGATGGATTTTAAAGGTAAGCGAGTTTCGATATCACGCACGTTCTACGTCACGCATCAATTGGTACAACTTGTCGAGCAACTGTCCTTTTGCTGTATAATCATGCAAAACGTCAAGAAACACAAACCGTTTTATACGCCCCTTTAAAAAGAGCTTTACGCAGGTAAAATTGTATTGAGTAAACAAAAATATTTAATTGTACATTTCGTAAGAGACGGTAAAGTGCTCAAGGCTTTGAAAACCGTACTAGACATTAACAGATATCTGGTGGTTATTAATCAATTTAATGAGCGATATTTAATAACCACGAGGCTAGTTCGCGGTGTTAAAATAACGTGGTGAAACTTAGCGTGCTGAAGTCAAAGTAGGTCGCACTCTTTCGTATATTAATTATATCGATTAGGTAGTATAACTATATGTTATTTCGAGTTTATTGCACCTGTGTAACTTTTTCCCAGTAATATTTCACAATATAGAATTTCAAAGCAGCATTTCGGATTACACGTTATCGAGTTGCAAACAGAGAATAAAAAAAGAGAGAAAACTATGTTTTAAAAGGAATATTATCTCGCTTGCTTCAGAAATCAGTATAATTAACTGCGATGAGTTTCTTTCCCAAAGTTTCTTGTGAGTACTAATATTTATACTAACTCTGCGCGTGATGCTCTTCTGGGCCGGAAGCTCTCTCCTCGCTCGTTGCCGTGCTGGCAGTCTCGCATCCGCTCGAGATACTGCCGTTCTCATCAGAGGACTCGCGGTTCAGGGCGTCCAGAAGCCTGGCTATCCTCCAACCGTCTTGGTCCTCCCAGCTACGCGCTACGTTCTCCAGTGAGCGCAGCTCCTCCAGCAACCTCTGCTGCTCCATCTCTTCGGCCACCGTATCCTCCTCGATCGCCGATAATTTCGGCGCGCTCTTCGACCTCTCCAGGGGCGGTCGATAATTCTGGCCACCGGTACTCAGAAGAAGTTTCCTACGCGGCAACGATGGATTATCGTACAACGCATTCGCCAGAGACAACCTGTAATAATACATATAAATAGTTAGATTCACCACTAAAAACAAAATTGCAGCAACATCACATTTTGTATATTTAATCACGGAATTTGCAATAAATTCAGATTCGAACTCTTGTTTATTTCGTTCGTGAAAATTTAAAGAAACTCAATGGATATAGTTAATTATTATTTCACGCATTTCCTCCGTAATAATTTCTTTTCCTGCAACTGTGTAATATTTTGTTTATCCCGAGTTGACGTTCACAAAGGTTACGGTAACATAATAAAAATCTCTGTTTTGGGAATTGTTTTCCACATGTTAATACTAATCTAAGTGCTTTAATATCCAGCAATTTTCTTTATCTAGTCGTTTCCATTTTTCCAATAAAACGGAAAATTCTTGAGAGAAACGTAATCTCAACCTAGTCGCTTTATCGTAATTCCAACAGGAGTATTGGAAACGCTTTTGACCTGTGACTTGGAAACACTGACCCGAATGCACATCGCTGGACGGTCGCCTCGTCCTGAATCGTGACTTGATCGCGAGCATAACGATCTACAATCGTGACCGGAATCGTGACTTCATACTGAATGCACGACCGTGCGTAACCGCGCACGGTCATCTCTCGGAACGCGAAGACAATTTCTCTTTTCTCCCGGATATTTCAGAATCGGGAGAGACACTCTTAGAACTGAGAATAATAACGACATAACAATCGGGGCATGACAAAAATGCGAGGAATTCGCAATGGCGCGCGTTTGTTGTCCGACATAGGCCTAACGGAAACTTGAAGAATTTTACGTTTGAGAAATCGTGCCGCGTCATCAACCGCTGCAAAGTAAAAAAAAAGCTCAGTTCACGATTCTAATGAATGTTGAAAGTAGACAAATACGCGAATGAAGAAATTCGGCATGCAAACTACAAGATTAAAAATACACGAAATTTAACAAAATCTTTTTCTCTTTAAGTTTAAAAGATTTAACATGTTCGTTGCCACGGTTTATTTGGGGGATTCTCTCTACAAATCACTTGTTTATTTATTTTTCTTCTACGTGTAAAACAGACTTAGTTTGATAATATATGGACATAGAAATGTTTTGCTGTCGTACATGTGTGACATTGATCTTTCGTGAGAGATTATTGCCTCGCGCACACACAGATAACGATTTTTTTAGATTTAATATTGCTATTTGTTTGACTCGAACATAATTCTTTCGTCCTTTAACAAACAAGAGGAAAGATGATGCAGGGTAAAACACCCAATTATCGACATCCTCAGTCACTGACGCTCTAGAAAAACCTAATCTGACTGATCTGACCTGACTTTTCTTGCGACCAGTGACATTGTAATTTAGTTTTCTTGTGGATACTTAGCAGGTTACTACCTCAAAACTATCAACAGATGGTCGCAAGAAAAACCAGGTTTTTTAAGGTGTTAACAACTAAGATGGATATCAGTAATTGAGTGTTTCACCTTAAGTAGATATAAACAGGATACAAACAACGTCCAGAACTCTTCTTTTTGTGTAAGTCGGGTTTTTATGTGACAGATTCACATCGATAATGACACCTCTAAGACCTTTGTCATCACTTCCTGTACCTCACCATCTTTTTTTAACTTCAAATAATATCTGCTAATCTCGCCTAATATCTTTGTTATGCAAAACCAACTGTGACTCCGGTTTGCCTGCCTGTCCTTATACCATCACCAGTGACAGGAAGAAAGCCAAAGGAATTTTGGTAAAATATTTATACCCTTCGTGGTTAACTCTGACAAGTCTTCACAATTCATTCTCCTCTTCTCTGGTTTTCTCACAATGGTATAACGACGCTACATTGTCATTCTCACCTGGCGTTTTGCCGCGAGACCTTGTCCCGGCGGAATTCCAAGAGCGCCTGTTGCAACCGAGTATTCAAGATCGAGGCGAGCCTCCTTGCGGTGGATTCCTTGCTGCACAGAGCGGCATGGCACCTCAATTCGGGCCTGAGCCTGCGACCTTCGTGCCTGTAAACCCAGACGAAGAGTCGCGGATGGGAAGCCGGGGCCGTGCAATAAGTCACACGATGGGCCCAGTACTCCGTCAGGCCGTGGTCCTTCGTGGTTGCGGTGAGACCACCGCTAGTGACTGTTAACCTCATAGAGACATCAGGCCTACTGCTGCTTACGTAGTTTCGCCATAGGGTCGACACGGGCTTCTCGACGCAGCCTTCACCTGCGGATCAGAACATGAAGAATGTGAACTCTGTGATCCAGCCATCCAAGGCTTACTCAGAACTGCGCTAAGAAAGCTAGGCAGATATTATGAAATTATTCGGAACAATTCCGCGTTTTCTCTTAAAAACACAATAAAAGTCTTAAAGATAATTACGCGCTATCTCTCTCTCCCGAGTATTTTTACAGTAGTTGCTCTGTCCTGAATTAAATCGAAATAAATTAGATCTTAGCATTATGAAGCAAATGAGCTATGAAGATCAGAAGAAACTTTTTAAATGAAAACGTATAGAGCTTAATCATTTCAGTCTCCCTTTAGGGCTGTATTGGTACAAAAGATATATACGTATCTTATGAGGAAAGAAAGATATCGTGAAAGACTGTTTGACTGTAAACATCAGTAAGATAGTAAACAAACAGTAACAATAATTTTATCACTTTTATTTTCATTTAAGTAATAAATAATTTTATAACTTTCATCTTCTCTATTTGTAGCTTTTAGTTTTTTTCCAAATCATTTAGTTTTATGCTCAGTCACTCGCGGAATTAAGAGAAATCGTTTGATGCCCTTTTCACGAAAATCAGTGCAGTTACAGGAGCACAAATATACACACACACATAAAAAATCGTCTAAATTGTCAAATACACTATTTTTCTTCAGCAGTCAGGTGAAAATGTATCAAGAGATATAGTTATGAATAAAACGAAACAGTTAAATACTTAGTACCGATACGATGTATATTGGTAATTCTCGTTCGACTTATGTTACACGAAGAATCCGACAGACGTATATTTTCTCCCAAGGCTAAAGTACTTCTGCTTTTTTAAGTAGAAACAGAAGCGTTTAAGTAGAAACAGAAGTGTGTGCTAGATATCGGAAGATAAATTCATGCAAAAAGATCGCACTGAAAAGTGTTGAATGTTTTTCGAAGACTTTACGCAAGAAACGAGACACGGGAAAACGCGCCATCATTCGCAAAACAATCGTGAGAGACCACTCGTGGTCACATATTATGTAATTTAACGTTATCAGCACGCACGAACATAATCCAGACGCTCAGGAATGCTGCTTCTCGCGTTATATCAAGGAAAAACACACTTCGTTGCAGCGAAGAGTGTCACTTTAGGACAAACCTTCCCATATGCGATGTATGTGCGCTATAGGGTGACCTGTTCAGTAATTGGACGCCATCTAGTGAATGAACAGTTTGCAATATTTATTGTAATATTCAGAGGACGTCAAGTTCTCTCAGAAATCGTGTAAGTAAAAAGGAGCAGTACACTATGGCTGTGTTCCGATATTCACTGCCAATACTGAAAATGTATAGTTTATGTCACGTATACTGTAGATTTTCAGTACTGACAGTAATTTCGGAACGCAGCCTATATACTACACGTATACACGTATACACTAAGAGAAAAATATGGTTATTTTCGCTCCCAACAAAACTGTTTTGTAATTTTAACTACAAAAATAGTTAGAATAACCATCCTTCTAATAACACTTACTAAAACAATGGTTATTCTAACTATTTAAATAGTGTTATTAAAAAGATGGTTATTCTAACTATATGGGTGGTTATAAAATTACAAAACAGTTTTGTTGGGAGCCATATTTTTCTCTCAGTGTAGTAGTATTTCGCGGATAAGATACTGAGATAAGAGGCATTAATGATGTTTCGTTTGACTTCATATTGACTTCATATTGACGCATTAAGTTCGTATGTACGTATAACACAGTATCCGCGAATTACTATGTAAATGCCAAATTGCTCTTTTTTGCGTGTATCTGAATTATGTAATTTATGTACGCGATTTGTCTTGACATGTGGTATTTTCTCCTTGCTCTTTTAAAGTGAATCAGTGAATCAGTGAATCACTGATATCATTTATGAGTATAGCACTGAGCACTTTCAGTGCTATAACTGCAATCAGTGTATATTCACTGTTTTCAGTGATGTTTGACTGACTCATTTTAAAAGAGTGAGCTTCTAAATATATTTTTGAAAGCATTTTCTGCTTTTTGTTTCTCTTTTGCTAATCGAATTTTTGTGTAAAATACAAATTGCTTTAGGAAATCTTAGATCAACAGCTGACTTCCAAATTTTTTTCTTGTTTTCGGTAAAAACATTGTGATAGCGCAGTGTCCCAGAATGTGTGCAAAAGAGCTTCTGAATCGATGCAATAAAATGACGTAGAAGCGCGAGAATTTTTACGATGTCCGGTCGGTACTTCGATATCTTTCAAGGTATGTGGCGCACTTTGTGGTTTGAATCAATAACTGCGGGTAACCCCATTATGTGATTATGTAAAAACAAAAAAAATGCGTCGCAGAAGGTTAACCTCGCTCCGCCTGTTCGTATATTGGAATTTGTTGCTCAAGCATTCATTTACAGACCTCAAGCGTTCATTTACTGGACAGACCACCCTACGTATGCATTGCGACATCCTTAGCCGCGTTTGAGCGTACGTACGCGGTACGAGACGGCACGTGTGTGGATGATGAGATACCACCACGTTCCGTGTATACTCTTCGAGGCATATCCTGACTTTCGATACAGTTCGATTGGCCGTGCGCCGCTACGGCTTGGCTGGATCGCGTTACCAATTTAGAGATACAGGAAACGCAAGTACAGTTACTTAGAGTTCGAAAGCAAGCCGCGCCGGCAGGCGAAATAGAAGGGGAGGGACAAAGCAAGAAAACATACCGAGGAGGAGAGAGGGAGATAGAGCGAGAGAGGGGGATGGGGTGGGGGTTGAGAGAAAGGTGCAGGTCGAACGAGAAAAAAAATGAGAAAAAGGAAAGAGAAGGCGACGTGGGACAGGTTCGTGAGCGCCCAAGTCTCCCGAGGCTTGATCCGCTATTTGCGAAAAAAGAAGGAAGGAAAGAAGAAAAAAAACAACGCGATTCCTCACTCACAGTCCTGAAAGTGGTTCCTATAAAGGCACGTCGCGCGGCGCGTCGCGTGTGATCCCTTATCGGCGTCGGATATAGGCGATCCCCGTCTGATTTGCATTCTAATTAACGAAACAACAATAAATTAGAATCCAGTCCAACTGGATAAACGTTGTTTTGAAGCGGCATTTTTCGCCGTGTTCCCCGGCAGACTTCATCCTTGACGGTCTTCGCGGGTCTCGGCGGTGCGGCTTTCCTCAGTAGTTGCAAGTAATGGGAGCTGGTTAATTGCCGGCGAATAAATTCATTGCGCATATTTATAACAGCGAGCGCGCCACGTAGGGGAGATCAGAGCTGTTTGGCTGACGGGGTAAGTTGGCAAAATCGATTATTTGCTGCTGTTCTTTAACAGATTTCAGAATCAAGCGAGCAGAGATCTCAAAGCCATCTTCGACATGTTTAGAAATCCCTTTCGCTTAATTCTGCAACTTGTTAGAAAATACTAGAAATAATCGACTTTGCGCCAACTTACTCCGGTAGCCAACTAGTCCCGGTCTCCCCTACTTGATTCAATTGCGTCGTGCAGCGCGAATCGCCACATGCTACTCGAGATCGATAATCATAACATAATTGCGGGTAAAACGATTTTCCGGGGCGACAAAAAATCTCCTGCATCTTTACGCAGATCGATCGTTACGCAAACGACGCGTCATACATGCGATCTTTTAATGTCTTGGCTGCTTTTATGCACACGACTCGTCTCGATCACGACGGCAGATTTTATTTTGCGAAAACACGGGTAAAAAAAAACGCGAATGAATGAGAAAGAAATGTGTCGACTAAAGTGATATCTATGCAGTCGAACTGAATCGCTCAAGACTGCAGGATCTTGGAAACATTTACTGGATTCAATAATATCTAATAATGTAACTACTCGGATATACTATTTATGATTATTACGACATGAGGTAAGAATCGATGTTGAGAACTTCGCGATCATTTTGTTTTTTAATTATACTTATAAGGCAAATGCGTTCTATTCTGAATTAATCATTAAATTTACATACTATACGTAATGTAAATTTTTCGTTCTATTAACGGAGCAACACATTTATTACAAGGCCTCTGTAATCTAATACAAGACAAAAGAAACTGACTTATTGATATACTATATAATTGATTAACTATTGATTATATACGTACGTATTTTTTACGAGATATTTCATATCTCTCATACCAAAAAGTGTCAGAATGAAATGTGAAATATCTCGGAAAGTATTCACTTTTCGGTGATTTTACACGCAAAATGATTTTAGGAACTGATTTGTAAAAAAAACCTTGATTCAATTAAAAAATTTCAAGATGATATAACAACGCTAACGAACGTCAAACTATTCAGAATAGATTCTTTCTTAAACACTATAACTTTTGTCCGAAACGTTTTTTTTAAAGTACTTTCTTCCCGGCACATTAGATCGTTCCGAAGCTCTTTTCAAACACCCTGTATATACAATTATCGCTAACGATAGCTCTTAATATAACAAGCACCTCTCGTGTAACGATATTAAGCAGATAAGTAAATTATGTTCGGAGCTTCTCGCGCACGAGACTGGTTGGTGTAAGTAAAGAGACTACACGGGACTGAACAGCGTGAGTGTTTATCGAAAGCCACGTGCTCTTCCACGAATCACTTCTGGAAGCGCGGATGACTAAGGAGCGTATTAATTTTAGCAACATTTAAACGAACGAGCCGTTGACTTCGCGAAGTGAAGAAAAAGAGAGAGAGAGAAAGGGAGAAAGAGGATGAGACACACTCGGTCATCGATCGAGGATCACCGAATGTGAGATCTCGAAAAACCGATCGAATCCGTTATTTCGAAAAAAAAATATGATACGAAGACGTTTCACACTGAGAGAAAAATGTATGATATTTGGAACTATAATGGCATAGTAAAAAGATTATAGTTAGAAATATAATTTTTATAGTAAATGTTGCCATATTATTTGTAATATTTACAATATAAGCATAGTATAACTGACCCGTATAAAATGTTTATCAAGAATTATAATTATTTGAAATAAAAAATATAGTAAGGTAGCAAATATTGAATGGTAAGAGAAATTAACTATTTTATATAGTTAATACAATTGGAATATTTGGCAAATATAGGTACATGTAACTATATTTCCAAAAGGTGCTTTACCATATATATAGAGTAATAAGATGGTGACTATAAATCTGTGTTCATTCTACTATATCTTCATGTTTAGATGAACTATAAATATATGTTTGAGGCCAAAACGAACTATAAAATATAGTGAGATTATAGTTATTCCAACTATTTTTTTCTCTCAGTGCAGTGGTCGTCTCTTCGTTTCATCGTTACGTACGAATCGTCCGCGAATCTTCGCCAGTCACGCTACACGCTGAGATAATTGCGAATTTCGTTTTCATCTTCGGCACGAGATGCGAGCATCAAAACCACATTCGAGGTCTCGCATTTAGCATTAAATTTCAGATAGGCTCTCATAATTATCGCGACACAATCGATGATAAAAACTTTACGTGGAAAAAATAGTATGGTTGTCCCACATCTGATCAATATTGAATCTGACTGGCACAACCAAATTTATGTGCCGACCAAGTTGTTTTTTTCCGTGTGCAATATCGTTTTGAATACATTTATGAAAAGAAATTATCGAATTGATCATTAAATTTTCATCATACAATAAAATGTGAATTTTTTTGTTATGTACAGGTTTGATACGTTCAGATTTTCATATTATATTTGCATCTATATATTTTACGTAGCATATATTTTTTAATTTTTATGATCACTCTTTTCGCATTCCTTTCGATTTCGTCATTCCATGTGACAAATAACGAAATTCTTCATAAGATACGCAACCTTTACAAATCGACTAGTAAAATTACTGCAAAATTTGGTCTATTCAGGATTTCGTCATTAGTGGTTTTTTTCTCACCATCGAGCCTATTTCAGGAAATACCACGTTTGTATTCAATCGAATTTTACACGCAGAGAGAAAGCACGACGCCCCCATTAATCGTGATTCGCGCAGCGTAATCGAGCTGTGACCGACTCTGTTTGGATAAAAACGGCCACGAAATCGAATGCGGATGATCGGCTGACAACGGCGGTTCCGGTATGGTTGCCTAATTTGCGTACAGGAAGCCTTCTACATTCACTAGAAAAACATTTAATTCCGAGCGTGTCCGGAGAAAGCGCGGAGATTCGATAAAAGCGATCTTTCGTTGCGAGTGAAACGATGCGGCGTCCATTGGCGTGCAGCCGCCGCTTTTAGCCGCGATTATTCTTCAAAAAGAAAAATCTTCCGCTAGCAGAGGGAGTTTCAAGGGTTCGCGAACCACCGATGAGAGGAAAGTCGCAATCGACCTGTTAATTCCAAGCGGACTTGACGGGATTTTATGGCGCGTCGTACTCGCCACTCCGAAGAAAGGAGGAGGGTAGCTTGTACGATTCGCGCATAAGCTGCGTCGCGAAATTTCACCGTTCAAGGATCGGCGAAAATGGATTCGGTAGCGGGAATCGCCCATAAGCCCGTGACGGGCTGTCGAATCGCGCGAATACCGCGATCGAATTATTGCGAACGGAAAAGCAGACGGTCTGGAACGACGCGGAACAGGAAGCGGCGGCGGCGAGAGAGGGCCGTGCACCGGAGTACGACCGCGCTCGTCGGGTCGTCACGCCGACGAGCTAACGCATCAGCGTTCGGTATTATCCAATTAAAGGTAATGCCGACTGCCCGTTAATTTTTCTCCCGTTAGCTGCCGCCATTGTGCGCCTTTTGTCTGTGCCTCCCGGGGCTTTCGAGAAAATGCGCGTGCTCGCGTGGCTTTCCACGAGAAAACGCTGGCCGGCTGCGGTCGCATGACGGCGCCGAGTGTCGCGTGCATTCTGGCAGTCAGACGATAAATGAACGTTATATGGATGTAGGGTAAACGGTACTCTATGACGAGCTCTCTCTCTCTCTCTCTCTCTCTCTCTCTCTCTCTCTTTCCTTTTCAAAGAGCCAGAGTGGTCGGGCAGAAGACCAATATTAACCGGCAATCAGTTATCGTATATCTCTCTTAATTGTTCTGTTTGTATTGTAGATTGATAGATAAATCGGATTATTTTGCTATGGAATATAGAACCCACTAAAAACGCCCGGGAAAGATGATTCTCTTTAGGAAGGTAGAGTAAGGGATCCCTGAAAGAGTGATTTTAACTTTTTGCGATTCTGATATTTCAAAACTTCTGTCCCTCATTACTCGTAATGATGACTTCTCTGAATACGTTAAGAACAATTTGCGAAAAATATAAAGATTTTATAGTGTAAACATAAATTAAAACAACTTTTATAATATTTGCTAATGCAACTACACATACAGAGTAATAAAAGAAAATTGAACGCACTTAAAAAATTCCATCTTAAATAAAGAAAAAGAAATGAAAGATAAAGGAAAAGAAAACAGGTGTGCATAAAAGTGACACATGATAGTAGCATGATGCATAAATAAAATTATAATCTAATTATACTGTGTTGACTGTGTTAAGTTCTTTCTCAATTTTATCGTAGAGATAAATTATATCGAATATAAGAGCAGTCTATAAGTCAGAATCAGATAGATTTACAAAGTAGCGTGAAAATGGAAGAGAGTGTGAGAATAAACTTTAGTCAACTTATGACTCAACCACCTTGAAAAGTAAAGTAGTAAAAAGTAAAGTAGTAAAAAGAAAAGTAGTAAAGAGCAAATAAAAAAATCATTATGCTCGCTTTTATTACGCAACAAGGGTCAAGAAGCTTTTTCATATTCTCGCGACGTATCTTTGCGTAACTGCGACTCCTGGTGTGAAAAACAAAGGTAAAAAAGATGGAGGAAAAATGTTGCCGAAGCCAGTGCTCTAGGCATGCTGTGGAAAATTACTTTCTCGCAATCTCGTCTCGTTGTCCCGTGGATAGATTACGGGGAGAATGCTCTTCGCGCGCGAAAACGTAACGTTTGTCGAGGTATTGTCGCCGGCGGTCATAACGAAGAATGACGGAAGAATCACGCGCCGATACATCACGCTCGACGAAACGTGCATTAATCATTTCACAACGGAGAGTAGAGACGTTCCCCCCGCTGTAGGGTAGTAACTGTACGGCAAACACAGGCGATATTAGCGGCGGCGTAAAAACGCGTCTGGTATACGCAAAAATATATTACTTATTAGTGTTTATGGTGGCGCAGTAATAACACGGAAATAGGCTCGCGATTATTTACTAGCGTGTGTTACTACGGAGGCGCGAAACGAGCCTCGCCAATTACACGCGATGCGCAATGTTCCAGAAGGTCGCCGGTTGGATCGTTTAAAAAGCGCGTGTTAATTTAACGACGTAGCGAAAAGCCACAGTTTATAGCCGCGACGAGACGTACGTGACCGCGCATCCGCGCATTACTTTTACCCGTAGACATTTATTTAATTTTTTACGCGCGCGCGCGCGCGCGTTCGCGAATTTTTGCGTCTCTTCTTTTTTCTTGCTCGCGAAACGTGCGGTCGCGTCTTCGGACGTTAAATACCTCGGCATAAAGAGCGCCACGCGTATATCCGCCAACTGATCTGGATTCGTGTTATCGTTTTTTTTACGCTCAAATCGATTCTGAATTGAAATTATTGCTCTGCGCATTGTTATTAATGGCAAATTAGCGTTTCATTTTATCGTCGCTTCTAGAAAAATTACACATTTTTTAGAGATATGTGCTTATCATTTGCGGACGATAACTCACGCCTTCCCACGGGATACATAATTTTCGCACAATTTTGTACATACGTGTGTGTGTAAATGAAAACAAGTCGACCAACGCACTGCGAATCCAAGCGTGTTACTTTTGGCCGAATCTCTTCTTCTTACACGTTTCCTACCGTTTCGAGTCACGCTGTTTAACACGTTTAAACGTATTAAATTATAATTTACATGTCTCAAACGTGTTAAATGACGTGACTTAACGTGTGGAAAATGTGTAAAAAGAGCCGAATTACACGCTTATGTGTTTAAAAATAGCACACTCGGATTCGCAGTGCGGTGAACGTGTCACGTAACGCATTTTTATAATTATCAGACCCAGTCCGGTGATTGACTTTTACGATTGATAACGGATACTTGTGGATCGAATTTTGAGTGTCTGATCACGCGATAATCGAAAGTGACGCGGGATCAGATCGAGAACATTTGTATCTTTCAACTGTTACTTTCGTAATTTCAGCCATACTTAAATAACTCTGCGTATCTTCGATAAGTTATCCTGAGAGTGGCGATTCATGTTTTTCTCTAGATAAAGGTTGCGCAACTGTTTTGCATAATCATACACAATGCTAAATGATGCAGGAGAGCACCGCATAAGTAACAAAAACTAATATAGCAAACATGTATTATTAGAGGTAATAAATTTGAAAAATTATACGTTACATATGTTTCACGCAGAGATCACAAAAAAATAAGTAAGTTTAATAAAACTATGTAAATAAGCCACGCCTAATATGAGAGAAAGATGCGTTGGTTTAAACGCGTACAGTATTCACAACTCCAGAATCCCGCTCAAAATTAAACGTGTGTGCCTTCATAAGTATCACTGGACATATAAATATATTAGTTTTTAAATATTAGAATATATTTTGTTCAAAAAATACGTCGGGTCACATAAAATATTTATATATATAAATATTTTATGTCTGCCGAATTAAAACGTTATAAGAATTAAAATAAAAAATATTATTAAAAAAAATTATTTCGAAGTAAAAAGCAGCGTTAAGCAGAACTTGTGCGACTTCAATCACGTTCAACTTCGATACTTCGAAGTTGAATGACGTTGACTCGCGTCATTGCAACTTCCGCGCAAAAGTTCGCAACTAATAATGACTGATTTGACGAATGAGCTCCGGGTCGTGTTTCGCAATTCCCTAATGTTTCCGGTGAACGATAAACGAGAAAAATGACCGAGTGCGTGATTAATGATGAGCGGAACACGTCTTGAAGTTTCTAGCATCCAAAACGACTAGTAAGTGAAAAAAAAAATGTCGGCTCCTTGTGATTTTCTGGTATAATCCGCGAGACTTTATCAGGCACATAGGTTTGTGTAACTCGTTAGAAATAGAATACGACGGGACACGTCTACCACTTTTCAGCATCGCGAGTGAATGCAAGTTAAATGTACAATCTTCAATGTCGCATGAATCACCGGTGACTGTAAAAGAAACGGTCGCGCTATGTGTGTTCACCATTGCGAGAGAAAGAGAGAGAGAAACAGAGAAAGAGAGAAAGCAAGAGGAAGACAGAAAGAGAGACAGAGAAGAAGAGAGACATAAAAGTTCCGTACAACAAAGATATCTTCGCGGAAGACAGAAATAAAACGACGTGACAAGTGACCCCTTTCAATGCTGAGTTTCTTGCGACATTGATCTTGCGAGATCACTGACTTCGATATCAATCTCTCACTCTGGCTGTTAAAAGATTTTATCGTAGTCATAGATACACGCTTTTTTCGTTCGTAATGCAGAAACGCATACATAATTATATATACACAATTTATTAATACTTCATACCTTATTAGTTGAATGTATATTTTAAATTATAAAAAATTTAATTATAAAAATTTTATATTAAAAAGTTAAATTATAGAAATTATATAAAATTTTAAAAAAGTTTTTTACTGAATTATACTCGTTAGAAAGGAAGAAATTGCATGCTACCATTATTAGTTAAAACGACGACCAAATAATAGCGACGAGATCACAACACGACTTCTCATCTCAATTTTAAATATCTCTCATTAATAATTGTGAACATGTAGACATCCGCCCAGTTATTGTCTAGTATTAATGCACTCTGTTAGTTGTAAAAATACTGCATAGTAATAGCTTTATTCAGTGATCAAAGCAGTTCGCAGTACAATACGTGGACCAATTCTTTCCAAGATATGCATAGTGTCACAGCAATATTAAATCAGTCTTATAATGTGGACATATTATAATACTTATCGCAAATAAATTTTAATCTTTATTTATATTGTTAAAAAGAGCTTAAAATTGCGTGAACAGCGAATGAACGTGCAGAAAAGCGCGGAGCAAGAAATAGGAAATTGGAGGAAATAAGGCATTTGACAACATTAAACTCTGTGGCAGAAGTGACAACCAAGGTTAGAAATAAAAACGAGAAATAAAAACACAAACGGAGTGTATATTAATAATACAGAATGTCAAAACATATCAAACTATTCTGATGGAAATTATACAAATGAAAATTGCTATGACTTAGTTCAAATTTATCAAGAACCTGATAATGACAACTACTTGTTGAATAAAAAGACATGTCATCAGATAGTTATAAACGATGTCACATAAAAAAAGGCGGAGAATATGAAAACAGGAAAATAGATTCTTCCGATCAGTTAGCCGACGCAATAAATAGCGATCTGCAGTTTCCGACAATTTTAGAATATCATTCAGAAATATTAAAATTCTTCACTGTCTATGGTCACATAAAAGCAGCCCATTAAATATTCAGATAGTATTTTTGTATAAATAAGTAGCCTGCACTAAAGAGCGATATAATTCTCGCCCGCGGCGCCGTATCGTCGTTTCCTTTCGGAACAATATCTTCTCCCGCCTCTACGAAAGCCAAAAATGCACGGAGGACAAAAGAGACAGCGCGATCGTATTCTTCCAGAAGGCGACGCGAAGGTCGACGAGAACAAGTTCGAGGCAAAACTGGAAACTGCCGCTGCGATTTCGATGAAGGACCAGTGTGGCGACGAATATGCGACTTTTCTTGTGATGCTTTTCTTTTTCCTTTTTCATTCTCCGTGTCACACGCGACCTCGACAGGGCCAGACCGTTAACCCCTCTTCAAGTTCAATCATAAAGCGCGTGTCTGCTGCGTGCGCGCACGTGTCCGACAGGAACGGTATTCTAAGATGATAAATAATGAGCTTTTTATGCATTGTTAGATCGCGAGAGTGTCGTATTTCTCACGTCTTCCTCGGGTCCTAAATCAAAAGCGCAAACCTGTTCCGCAGATGGAAATCATTATCAACGCTTCAATTGGAAGTATGTTCGGACTGGGCTTCATTTGTCTGCGGGATTAAATGCATGGCGCGTTATAGGAAATAAATTTTATCACACACACACGAGGTGTTTATTAGCGAGAACAGCGATCTGCGATATTAGAGCCAAGCACATATTAAGCCTTTGATATGGCTTTTAACATATGTTGTGTCTAACGTGACGTAAATAACTTTTCTACATTATTGATATTCCGTAAATTATGTATACGCTAAATTCACTGCTGAAGAAATGATAAATTGAGAAAAAGATACTTGAAAATTTATTTGCGGTATGCAAAGTTTATCGGTAGAGATAACTATTAATAAATTTCAACAAATAGTTAAACACATCTATAATTACGTGAAACAATAATTCGCAGAAATAGATTTTATTTTTGTGAATAGATTTTATGACGAACAAATCTTCAAGTATTCTTTTTCTCAGTGCACAGATTTCATATTCTGAGAAAAAGATACTTGAAAATTTATGCTGCGATTCTAAGCAGAATCGTAAGTCTCATAACTTGTTCTCGTAAAATTCGTCAGAACTTATGAGTAGATTTACAAGTCTATGCAATATCATATGTCGTACAATCACTTGTGAATATCATAAATTACATGAAATCGTAGATATTTACGAGTAATTGTACGACATTATGATATTGTATAGACTTGTAAATCTACTCATAAGTTCTGACGAATTTTACAAAAACAAATTACGAGACTTACAATTCTGCTTAAAATTGTTGTATTAGTCGGAGGATATAAAGTTTATTCACAGAAATTATACCACATTATACTACAGATACATTTTCAAGTATTTTTTGCAAGATCAATTGGAGTAATTAAATCGGAGTAATAGGGAGTAATCAAATAATACGACAGCTATTCTTGTAATAAAGCAGAAGAAACGACTTCTCCTAGCTGGAAATCGTTCCATAGCTGGCGCAATGTTTTAGAACCGACTCCGGAAGTGTGATATTTTGCGTGATACTTCTCATTAAGAGCGCAGATTCAGGGTGTTACCACGTTTAGTCAGCGTGACTTAACTAATTCACGACCGGAGACCACGAGAATACTGCTCGTGCTTTTAGACCCCTTATGTATCGTCTCGTGTTGATCAAAAACATAAACTTGGAGCACTTAAACTTAAAAGCACGGTAAAGAATTACGACTGTTTGTAACGTCTGCGCTCACGCCACGTATTTGAAAATACACTAAATATACGATCCTTGTACTTATCGCGTTCCTGCTATTTTGAGAAAAAATCACCGGTCGCAATCTGTGCGCAAAGAGTAATCGTCAGCAATATTCCTAGCAATCACTTCCGTATTATTTTGTCTTACTGTACGGAAAAAGAAATTTCAGTTCGTGTAATCGAATAGAAATCAGATGAAAATTCGGCGGCGCGACATGACATCTCTATTGACGCAACTGAAGACATTTGTCTGAATTTTCATTACTCAGTTGTATTGAAACCTGGTTGCAATAACTGAGAACAACCTATTGGCTGAGTAAAAACCTACAGGCAAATCTTTCTGTTCCTATAACCAATCATTTCATCTGGTTTCTATTTTTATTAGGCAACAGAAAATTCAGTTACACATAAAAGTTTTGTCTTGTATCTCTAAATGTTTTCAAATTTTTAAGAAAGTAATAAAATTATCCAATTTCCACAGATCACCTGGACAAGCTCGAATAATGACACAAATCTAACAAGTAATCCAAAAGTTACATTCTGATTTCTTTTTAATTTGACACAAATAGAAGTACATTTTATGTACTTTTAAATGTAGAAGTAAATATTTAGGTCATATTTTTTTCACTTTGGTCATTTTGGTTCACTTTGAGTTTCATGGGCAGTTTATAGCTTTTTAATGTTCTCACTTCTATTATCAACAAGTGCAATAAAAATGCATAAGAAATAAAACTGAATACAAGATATAGGCGTTTTTTATAGGCTTGTTGATTATGAATATAAAGTCAAATCTGTAAAATTATTTGTATAAATAGTGAAATAAACAAAATATGTACAAAGTTGAAAAAAATTATTTATATAATAGTTTCTCGATTTGGCCGAAATTCGAACCATTTTTGACTAATTTACCACAGATTTGAAATATTTTGGTTGGAATCTCGGTTAAAGAAATTTAAAATGGTTCGTGTCTCAGCTATGCCGATTTTGTTAAAATTATTTAATTATATCTTGTATTCAATTTTATTTCTTATACATTTTTGTTGTACTTGTTGATGATAGAAGTGAGAACACTAAAAAGCCATAAACTGCCCGTGAAACTCAAAGTAGGCCAAAATGAAAAAAATAACCTAAATATTTTTTGTACTTCTACATTTGTGCTAAATTAAAAAGAAATCGGAGTGTAGTTTTTGAATAGGTTTACTTATAAGTACCATAATATATACTGAATAAGTTACAAAAAGTTTCATCTGAATATCTCTAATAGTTCTCATAGTTATGAGGGAACATACAAACAATCGAACATACACAGGAAGAACTGAAAACCTCCTTTTCCTTGGAAGTTGATTAACGAACTGAGCATAATGGTTCCATATGTCATGTCAAGAAAAATACTGTAATAATCAGGAGTCGGGACAGGACTTGCCGGGTCGGGTTTCCTATTTTCTTTTCAATACTTCAACATCCCATAAGAGTTTAATAAAAAATGACAAATATGGTTTATCCCCAACCATTGTTTACCAAAAATAAACCGAAATTGTAGAAAGCTCCTTTGAATAACTAACAGTAAGATTTGAAAAATGACATATAAGGAGCAAGCACGGATGTCTTAGTGTTATTAGATATTAATACTATTATTTTAATATTAATATGATAGTGGGAGGATAATATATCCAGCATGTTAAACGCACGTATCGAAATTACGTATGCGGCGAATCGACACTTAGACCTTCCACACTTAGACCGATCCTTGAGTCCCAAATTTTTTATATATATATTCGTATTCTCAAAACCCCCATTAAACCGATGACTCAAATAGATTCATTATATATGTTGCGAAAAAATTGCCTCCGCAGTGGAAGGTCGATTCGTCGCGCAGTGGAAGGACGATAATCGAAGAAATTTCGATACATGCGTTTAACATGCTGGACATATTATCCTCCCACTATCATATTAATTAAAATAGTAGTATTAATATCTAATAGCACTAAGACATCCGTGCTTGCTCCTTATATGTCATTTTTCAAATCTTATTGTTTACCAAACTTTTTAGCAGACACGCTGTTCATCTACCATCCTGGCATCTCGCTCGCCGCAGGTACAAATATTCGGCATTGCGTCACACTTATCCGTCTGGTCTCTTCCGATTTCCCGCCAAATGCGCAATTCCGGCCGGTTGCGACTTGGAGCATTACCGCTAAATACGGATCATAGCGTACGACCGCTATTCGAGCGTGCGCGCGCTCCGGCTCATGGCATGCACACGTCAGCGAAGCAACATTCCGCGCGGCTACCTCGAGAGCGCGGGACAGTCACGAATTAATTAATCGCCGTCGAATAGGCGTTAGCGAATCGATCGTACCGTAATAATGGCGTTGCCAGCGATTTAAGGCCGACTCGGCCAGAGATATGCAGAGAAAGTCGAGAGAGCCCGCGCCGCGCGTACGCCTATGTCCGGTCATTGCACCGCGCGCAATTCCTTCTCCTTTTTAACCTCGCGCCCGTGATGACCGCTGCAAATGTCAGAGCGGAATTTCATCGGAATCGTTTTTCGCCGTCGGGCGATCGTCTCCTCGTATGCCGTCCTGACAGGGAAGTCGGAAGGCGCGCGTCATCGTCGCCGCGGCCGTCGTCGGCGTACAACAATAAACAATGAGGTCACAATGAGGCAAAGGGGACGCGACACCGAAGGTCAGGTGTTGTCTTGTCGTTGTCACGCGAGTTGCACACGCGTCCGAGATCGCGCTTTCTCCCGAGCGCGCGCGAATTCTTCCGGCAAACTCGGAGTAGGTTTCCCGAGTCCGGCCAAGAATTCGCCTCGGGTGAACAAGGTGAACAACACCTTGGTAATTTGCGGGGTTAAATGGCCTCGCCGTTAAATCGCCGGATTGAGGCATGTGCTTTTGCGGGTGCATCGTTCGACTGTTCAAAGTTCAGCGCTTTCACCGAATCGAAAGTTCCGTGATTAGCAGATAAACAGATAAGAGATCTCATCTCTTCGTAAACATCTCGAGCGAGCCTCGCGCGAGTGAGATTTTTATCCCTTGACTCTCGGAAACGACAACCCCTCTTGGATGCTGGGAAAAGTCGTTTGGTTCCTCACGGAAAAAAAAGATTTGATAAAATTAACTAAATATATATATCTGGTCGAATATGAACGATCCAGAAATTCCGATTGAAGTAACCCGAATTCTGTTTAAGTTAACAAGATTTTTGGTAGACTAACCAAACATACTTCAATCGGAATTTCTGGATCGTTTATATTCGACCAGATATTTGGTTAATTCAATCAAATCTTTTTTCTCCGTACTCCTCTTTGCGATTTTAATATATTTAAAAATTGGCGAAATTAATTGCTAATTAGTGTATAATCGTATTATATATATATATATATATATATAATTATGGGAAAAGATTTCACTTAAAGTGACTGCACCCATATATATATATATATATATATATATATATTTATTTATTATTAATAAATAAATAAATATTTATTTATTATTAATTAATTAATTTATTTATAATATTAATATTAATATATATATTAATTAATTTATTATAAATAAATAAATAAATAAATATATATATATAATTATGTAGTCACTTTAAGTGAAATCTTTTCCGATTACGAATAAACGGACCCATCGTACCTAATGCACGATTTTTATCCTGATATTCGCAAGAGGCAGTCAGTAAAGAAAGGAACTCTGAGAAAACCGCGACTGATTCTCGAGGTGTATTACCTCGCTGCGGAAATAAATCTCCCGGCCGGAGGAAGCTCTCGCGCGTGCGAAAGGGTGATTTAATGGCGGGGCGAGACGCGAAGGGTGCAACCTATATGCAATGAACGCTCGACCGATATGGAATTGACGGTGACCTTGCTTGCTGATGTACCGGTCTGCAAGAAGTATCGCGCACTTCCGTCTGGTCATTCATGCGCCAAGGCTGGACATGATCGAGAATGCGCGCGCGCACCCGACGTTTATCTATCGCTTTTAATTGCCGCTTATCTAGGGACTTAATTAACGATGACGAATATGCCAGAATCTACTACGTCCCAATTTTTCTATCGCCCGGCAACGATCGGCCGGTGAAACGCGCTCGTCGGCACGCGATGAAATATCGATCGTTACCCCGACGAATGAGAGCACACGCGCGCGCGCGCGCACTCTCGCGCCATTTGCATAGACGTTTATAAATAAATACATTTTTGCGGTAAATCGTGCGATCCGGTTTGACACGGCTACCGTGTGCGATAATCTCGGTAGCGGTTTATAGTCCGATTAATTGTACAACACTGTTGCAATTAATGAAAGCGCTCGCGGGTCGTGAGTTTATTAATTTCTGTCGTCAACGTGATAAATAGTAGAATTTATGTTTTCGCGTAATTGCTACAGTACGATAATTATTGTACGCGCATGTGCGTGCTCTCTCGCACTTCAAATAATCGTCCATCGTGCTTGCCTTTGGTGATCAATGTTCGAGTGCGCGCGAGAATTCATTGCTATAAATATACACATGTTTCTTCTGCCATTCTAACTATTGATCCAAACATATTTATCAAGATAACAAGTTCTAAGCGTTATTCCGAACGTTTGCAACTGTAACAGCTCGATCTTCTCTTTCATGTACATCTCTGGGCTTATAATTGCATTCTTCCTCTTTCCTGAATTTCACCTTCTTTCTATGTGCATGCATTTCAGAGAGATAATTATTTAATTTTTTCTTTAAAAAGAAACTCTTTAAAAAGAAACTCTTTAAAGAGCTCCGTAATAATTCCGGAACAAAATTAATGTTTCAATTCGACCATTACATAATCCGACTAGAAATTTTGATCAGATATGCCTGATGCAAAATGAGCCGGTAGAATATTTAGATGGAGATATTATGGACAAGGAAGACGATAAAAAGATCAAATGTTGATAATGAAATGTCAGATTTTTTTAATTATTAAATAAAATGATTAGATCTTTCATTTATCACACGAAATAATTCTTTTTGTCTACATGAGGTTGTGACAAAGATTGACGAGAAACTGATTAGGATCTGATGATGAATGCTTAATAAAGTTCTGATTACCATATTGGGTTACATGATTCATTAGGACCCGATGATATTACTTTATATAAATCTGATAACTGATCAGATCAGAGAAGGTAAGACTCTGATGAAGTGGAATAATGAAATGGGCCTTTAAGAGTCAAACACAAAGTTCACGTTATATGTAACAAACCTAATATCTAACTATCTCAAGAATTATTGTCAAGTGAGACTTATTATTGCAAATACATTCGTTCAGGCGTTTCGGCTTCACTTTGGACTCTGACCAGTGATAGATATCAAGATCAATTTTATCAGAACTATAGAGTAAATTTCTAGTCGGGAAGGCGATAATCTCGTAGCAACAATTGCAATTGAATAAAATCAATATCTCGCTCACCCTTGGCCCATCCAGTCAGCACATTTCCAAGATACGCGACCTTGTAGCAGGGATCGTACTCGGTTATCGACGCGTTGCCCCTGTGCCTCCTCCAGAGCCGACCCAGTCCCCTCTTGAGGGACCGTAGCGTCTTCTGGCCGAACTCCTTGCTGACGCCGATGGGCTGCATCGCGTCATCGGTCTCGTCAATGGGGTCCGCGACGACATCGCCCATTGTCTTCATCCTCGCGTTTCCCTCTCCCTCGCGGGGTTCTTCGTCGATTCTTCGCATTCGCTTTTTCTCGCAGTCACTCGCCAGTAAAATTCGTCTTTCTCGGCCGGATCAGTTGCTACATTGTGCCGCCACCACCTTGTCGTTGTCGTTCCGTCTGGTCGCCCGCGAGAAGGAGATCTTGGGGAAGAGGTCAGCCTCCTCTGTCGTTTTCTCCTTTTCTTTCTTCGGTCAGATGGAAGAGAGCTCCTTTCGAGGTCACGACCGGTGTCGGCGATCGAGAGAGGTTGCGAAAGCCGAATAAATCGCCGACGGTAAGCGGCCGGTTGACTGTTCAGCAGCAATGGCAGCAGCAGCAGCAGCACCAGTAGCTGTCATTCGCCGCCTCCAAGGCCGTTTCTTCTCTGTCGCGTTGCTCTCACGCGAAAAGGTCGCAGCTTCGTTCTCTATCGCGCGACCCCGCGTGTCATCTCTCTTCTCCTTCCGGGAGTGCCACCGTGCGCTCTTGCTCACCGGCCAGGTTCACTGTGCGATTCTGAAACAGCGGAGGATTAAATACGCTTTGATATGATAGCCCAGAAGGTCGATTTGTGAGATAAGACAATCGCTGCGCTGATATCACGTGTCTTGGACTTCTGTCACGTCTTAGAATCTGACGATCTCTAAGTTGCGCGAATAATTTCCTCGGTGAGCTTATTGTTGCCGCGTTTCACGAATATGCAAATCTTGTGTGCACTGCCGAGTAGTACACGGAAGGAGCAACTCCATTAGCGTGACCGAATCTTCCGTTGCCTAGGTAGGATTTTCCGAACGGAAAACTTGGTTGCAGCAGAGAACATATATACGATTGAAATAAAAAAATCGTAAGATCAATTCGTTTCACAAACGGATTATTCGCGCAAAATAGACATTGACGTGAATAAAATCTCAAAGACTCTTAATGTCAGATTTTAAAAGGTTTTTTTTATCTTTGCGACTTCAACAACTTCATTTTATGCCGTTATAGACGTTTCAAATTCATCCTTGGAACGTAGCAATGCTGTATAAAAGCCTCTCTAAAGCAAGAGGTCGAGGTATATAACAGTACACGACAAATAAATCGCAGCGTTTGTGACGTCTTGTAAAGATAAACATTTCAAATCGATCGTGTCGATGGTATCGCGTCTAACAAAGCGTCAATCATCTCTTAAAATACTCGCAAGATATATCTTGCCTCGTCGTATATTGCATGTTGGCGTTTGTTCCTTTCGTGAAAGACGAGGTAAGTTATTAAATACAGCGCTTAGCACCTGCGCTCTCGTGGACAGCTCCATGTGAAAAAAGACTTGTTTTAATTGTAATTACTACTGTTTCTGATTGATATCAATTCGATTTTTTCCTTTTGTCACCTTTCCAGTTTTGCGTCTGTACATGCACAATTAATGTCGTAGTCCCGCGGAAAACATTGACTCGATGTGAATATTCAGTTTTCGCAAAAGGACGCGGGCCAGGACGGTGAACTTGCGTAAGAGGTATCGATTAGAATTCACGAGGACGGGAGAAACGAGGTATAAAAAAGAATAGCCCACGGTTTGATGAATATTCAAATTGTTTGATGCCGCTCTCGCTTCAAGATCGTAGTACTGTGCGTGTGAATGCGCGTTCGTTCGGCCAGTTTATCTCTCCGGAAATTATGGTTTTCACCGGAAGTCTTGTGGTCAGACGAACGACCGCGTTCAGCTTCCCAATCTTATCCGAAATCTACTTATATTCGCTCGCGTGAGTGCATCCCACTTATTCTTTAAAAATCAATAAAAAACGGCGATAAAAGTCGGTACAAAATTATGAAATGTCCAATTGTCGAACAACTGCATGTAGTAAAATTATTATCGGGTAATTTCTTTAACACGTTGACTGCCAGCTACGAGATAAATCGTAGTTAGCCTTCTTCGCTAGGACGCCGACTACAATTTATCTCGTGGTTCTTTGACTTGCCATTTTCGTGCAGCTACGATTAAATTCGTGGTATATAAGTGTAATTAAGAATAGATGGTTTCTGGGAAGAGAGAACAAAAAATCAAGGTTGGCTTACATGAATAGAAAATTTATTGATACATGAACAGAAAATATAATCATAAAAAATTTATTCAAAGTGAAAATCAACAAGCAAACATTCTATATGCTTTTTGGTGATTACTAATAAGAATTTTGAATAATATAATATGATTAAATCAAATTGGCTTTTGAGATCGGAATCCTGAAAATTGCCGTGGCAATCAACGTGTTAACGTAGCTGTATCGTTAGGTATAGTATATTCAGTGGCGCATCAAGGGGTCTACTCATAAATCAAACGAAATTACGTACTATTTATCAAACGAAATTACGTTTCTATATATTTATTTCATTAAGTATTATTGTTAAATTGGAATCAAACTGAAGTAAATAACGTACATGTACAATATTACAAGTACAAAAAAACTATTATTTTTTATTTTTTATTTTTTATTTTTTTTTCACGAGTACTTTATTTTTGTGTATATCAAAGTTTGTCTAAATATTTATATATTTTAAATCCATAATATTTATAGTAATACTTGTAAATACACACATATAAATATTTAAATATGTGCATATGTGTATTTTGAGTATTACTATAAATTATACATTGCGAGATAATTGATTGTGCACTGCTGGAACATAGCATAGCTGAATAGCATATGCTGGAGCATAACACTAATGAATGACACACGATATGTCATGATGTTGTAAAAGAAGGCTGGCGAGGAAAAAACAAAAACTTCCGGACTCGCACGAGAAACATTTTCGCTTCCTGCAGTGGGTATTTTCTAGTCCTGAAACCGCCTACCATTATCCGCTAAATACCCGCGCATTATCATGTCGCGGTCCTGCTACACTGTTTACGAACATTGCTCATAATTGAAACATGTGCGTCCAGCGTGGATAATCGTTATTGTATAACCCGCATAGAGTTATGCGTCGGCAAGTGGACTTTTGTAGCTGCGTACGAAACGCGACTGACTTCACTTCTCTTGCATATGATACGGAAGATAACAATTATACGACGATGCTTTCGTAACCTTTTCACGACTACCAACTGCCTAGAGTTCGCATGTAAACCAAAACACGAAAACGATAACGTCGCGAAAAGGTCTTGTAAAAATGACACAGTTATTTTCTTTTCGAGAAAAAGCACGAGCTTTTACGGAAAGAACAATCATACTTCAATTCTTCCCGAAATCTTACGCGACTTGAACTTTAATTTCAGAACTACCAGAACAATCAAAATGACTGGATTTCGTGTGCTTTTTTATATATCCTCAATTGACGTTAAATAAAACTGAAAAGAACAATTAAACGTTTTTTCTTCTTGCATTACGTATTTCTATAAAATCCTGTTGTTTTCATCGCTTCGATAGTGATAAAAGTGCATTAAAAAAAAATATTATCCTGTTGCTGAGAAAAGCGATTATTTAGTTTACCTTTCTTCTCTCGAGATAGTTTTATCGCTAAGTACCGTACTGTCGGTGCTACAAAGAAGTTACTCACAAATTTATAATTTATTAAACAAAATAATGTTTCTCTATATGTCTATTTTGCTATCCAAATGTCACTGTTAATTTGACTGTCACTGTTAAACGACACTCTGAGATAAACATATACATATACAATATTACAAATACTATTGTTTTTTTTATTTACTTGATAAGCGCTTTGTTTATAGATCAGTTTATTTAAATATTCAAAAATATACATATATATTTATTACCATTCAGCTATATACATAAAATAGATAGTCAAGAAGGGGAAATATTCAAAAATATATAAATATTTAAATTTACATATTTAAAACTTAATATATTTACATATTTGAATATTTAAATATGCGTATATATATATACGCATATTTATATTTTCATATTTATATTTATATGTATATTTTGAGTATTACTATTAATTTCGGTCTTCCCACCGCTGTGTTTTGTGAACGAAATCAATAATGCTGAAATATTTGTACGTCTAAATATTTGTCTTTAATGTCATAGTAATTGTTCATCAAAATCTTATATGTAATTTAGAATATACCAAAATAGAAATAATAGCATAGCTGGCCTCAAAAAACACATGTAACAAATGTCGAATATCTTCGCCTGCGAATATCTCAGACTTCAAATGGCCTGTCTTTTTCTAATTTCACGTGCAGTTAGATAACATTTCACTGTGCATATAGTGCAAGTTTCATCCAATTTCGAAATCTGTTTTAAGATACAATTACCTTAAGTAAATGTTATCTACAAGAAAAAAATTTTTATTATAGTAGGCTGAAAATATATTCATGAAAATTTTTGGAAGATCTCATTATCTCAAAAGAAGAATTCATTTTCTTCACAAGAATATTGTAAAACTTTGTTGAACAAAAGATTGGTTTTGATTCGAAGTAGTGAGCAAACCGAACTTTTGTTTCAATTTAATATTCTCGAATGAAGTACTAAATTTGTTGGGACTCAAAATGTATTCTGAATCGATTTGATGAACTTATGGTAAACTCATGATATATTTGCGTACAAATTTGTGGAATACTTTGGAAAAGTAACATTTATTTGAATGTATTTTCTGTGTGCACTACTGATACCTGTTCTAGACATGTTAATCCGTTATGTAACTAAATCGTTTCCGGTGTAAACATCCAACGACGCATCGCGCTCGTACTATCTGTTTGTATTAGTCGTACTATCGTCGACCTCGAATTTCAGCATGCAAAATTTACGACCGGCGCGCATTAAGCGCGATAATGCGCCACGGCGCGGTTGTTTTTCTTTCTTTTCATTTCGACTCAGAACTATCTCGAAACTGGGAATTGCAAATTCTCAATTGTGTGTTTCCGCGGAACGCGTGTCTCACGGGAGTGTCCCCGCTCCGCCGGCTCTGCCTCGCGCGGCGCCACACACACTTATATAAATATTTTTCTCTCCCGCGCCACGTGAACGCATGTGGAGGGTGTGCGCGACAGTTGTGCAAGAGTCATTACTCGTTAGCGAATTCCTATTCTCAGATCCCTGATGCGTAAAAAGAGGCGTAAGGCGGCGACAGGTGTTACTATTGCAACGGTATGGAAATAGGATGTTTCCTTCGGTTAGCACAAGCTTTACCGATTGCA
This sequence comes from Odontomachus brunneus, assembly GCF_010583005.1. Classification (NCBI taxonomy): domain Eukaryota; kingdom Metazoa; phylum Arthropoda; class Insecta; order Hymenoptera; family Formicidae; genus Odontomachus; species Odontomachus brunneus. Next base: position 3,407,914 of record NW_022639459.1, on the reverse strand, counting down.
TAACTTGCATCGTAAAGATCCGCGAGCCGGTGTGTCGGTGTGAGGAAGGAAAGAGAGGCGAGCCGATATTGCATCTCTCTTATGTTAATCGGATTCTCCTTGTATTCTCAATGCAAAAGACTTTTTGACGGAACCGGTATTCTCCGTGAAAAATCAGCTAATCCGAAGCGCGAGTGATGAGACGTGCGTCGTGCACGTCATCTCGCTCGTCTTGGTGCGGTTTTACGAGCAGAAGAGCCAGAGACTTCGCGATTTCGGGACGAAGCGCGAAGTAAATATATTTTCGCACAGTGTGCTTCTCGAGACCCCGAAGTTAAATTTCGAAAAGCCGCTGAATTTGCATCTATGTAGTGTCATGGACACACACGCACACATACACAGATACAGCGGTGTCCCCGACGAAGCGATATGATCTACTGGAAATAAGTCACCAGGAATTTATCGGTCGTCGCAAGCGAGTTGCAAGCATTTATCCATATGACTGATGCGTGAGAACGTGGTACATAAAATGTGACTGTCTAATTCACGTTGTTCAGAATCATTGTCGCGCGGTTCGAGTCGAGTCATTACGTCAGGGTTGACATTGGTGGTGTCGCAGCCGCACGAATCGCACCGATCATCAGAGAGAGAGAGAGAGAGAGGAGAGAGAGGCGAGAAGGGGAGAGTGAAAGAGAAAGATATCAGTGTTTTCTGTGAATGAATCACGTATACGTAATCACGTATACGTGAGTCCCGTCGCTTGCGCGCGGCCCTGCACACAGAAAACTATAATTCTACTGCTGAGAAAAACGATTACTTGGTTTACTCTTCTTTCAAGTAACGGTTATCTTCAGGAAGAAATATTTTCTGGATAATATAGTGTTACAAAATCATCATAATGTAAAAAAAAGATACTTGGAAATTTATTTGTGGAATAAAAATTTATTTTTCGCAGAAATTTTATTCTGCAGAAATAAATTTTATATTCTACAAATAAGTTTACGAGTATTTTCTTCGCGGTGTACAATATATTCATTATAAAATCGAGAAAGTTTGTTATATATCATGTATTCGAAAGAAGAATTTATTTTCTTTACAAGAACATTACAAAACTCGAATTTTTATTTTAGTTTAATATTTCTGATTGAATTGTCAAGCTTACCAGAATTCAGAATGTACTTCGAATAAATTTGACGACTTATGATGAGCTTATGATAGACCTGTGGGTGCAAACTTATGAAATGCTTGAAACAAGCAATATTTACTTGAATGCAGTGTGCGTTCTATATGTGTGCCATATAAAAAGAGGAAGAAAAAAAAACGAAACACCGGCGGTAAAACATCGATAATTGTGACCGGTTCCCGCTTCCTCTCGCGATCTTCCACGGCATCTCGTAAGGAGACGTTTGACTTGCGCAGGTATTTAATCCCGATGTCGTCACAGCTACCTGCATTAATTAGAATCTCGCAAACAGCTCGAGGTCGCTCGGTTAAGGTACGCTCGCGATGACGAGACACACACACGATGCGCGATACTAAATCATCACTGCGTAACAAAGAAAGTAAATCAACGATTCTCCCATTACACTGATCAAAATCGGAGCACGATAGCTCCTAATTAATTTTGAGCGTGGGAATTTAATTGACAATACATGTATAAATGTTAATTAATGCCGCGATGACAACACGTGATGCAAATCGAAGACAAGACACTATAAAATTAATTCAGTTCGGGTTTTTATTTCAAAACTGAGGCCGGACATTACACATACACGCGTTTTTTTCCAAATTTGTACATCGAAAAAGCTCAATAAATTTCCTGAATTGCATTTAACATCGTTCTTTCCCTGCATTCTTCAGATTATATCTATCCTATACTATTGCGTTATTACATCGTAAAGCGTGATAATGTGCGTATAATGTGCTCTATGCTTCCTGTTTTTTTCTCTTTATCTCTTTCTGACTTACATCTTATATCTTAAGCTTATACCTTAAGAAAGAACAAGAAACAAAGAACACATTGTAGATTAGTCTTAAAAGTCATAACGGCGTTCCATAATTACAATGAATATGCTCGTTAAAAAAATTTGCATAATAAATCCCGTTAGAGAAGCGAATAAACTGAACCACGGCATTGCATCGTACCGCGTGTTAATTGCGGCCATTCCGTGCGATTTACTCACAATCTTGATTGTCGGTTGTACACCGAGCGATATCACCATATTCGAGATACTCACGGCGACGTTACTCTGTGAGAAATTTGGTGTTAAATTCTACGCGTTTCACACGTCCCAATCGATCCACTCCACTTCTCTTGCGTTAATTTAGCACAAGGTGAATACGTAAACGAATAAAGTACAAGTAATATGTCGAGAATTAGCACAGAAATGCAACACACTTGGACACCGTTGTGTTATTTTGACAGTTAGAAATGGCGAATGTGGACTTAACGCAGAGCAACCGCGGAATAATATAACGACGATATGTAGAGTTAACACACGAGTATATGAAAACATTAACACGAAAACTTTCTCTTTCTCCCTTTCTTTCTGCACGATATTTCACTCAAATATAAAATGTTTTTCTCACCGTGTACAGAAATCACACGATGTTGTAACTCATAACATCGCAAAGGAGTAGATGCCGCGTGTACGTGCGACTGCCACTCAACTTATTCTAATATACACGTAGAGATATCGGACAAAAAGCGAACTAGTGGAATATCCCGCTGACACATGCGCTCAGACGAGTGCAAGAAGTAACTCGCTTACGTATACTCTCGGCTTGAATTTAAACCTTTCAGTCCGATCGTGTTACCTGACATCGCTGACGATGATGAATAACTATTTAATCATTGATTTACTGCCACTAATTATGCATGAAGTATTTATTACGTAGATATACGTGTGTTTCGACGTGGGTGGGATGAGGCGAGAGGGCGACAAAGTTTCGACAAAAACAAGTCAATTTATCAATGTGATGAGCACACATACAATTTATTAAAAAAATTCAATTATATATATAATATATATATATATGCATATATTCAATTATAGAATAAAGATAGAATAAAATTATAGAATAAACCGCATATTATGGATTCAAGTATTTCATAAGTTTGCAAAACTATCATAAGTTCATCATGATCATCAAATTTATTTAAGATTTCTGAATCCTAGTAAGTCTAGAATTTTTATGAAAAATATGAAATTATAAAACAAATATAAAATTTCGTGCTCGTATTCTCATATAGAGAACAAATTTCCCCCTTGAATACATTATAATGAGATTTCCTGAAATTTGTACGAAGAGCATGTTTTTGAAGACTAATATCAAGAAAATATTGATTGCTGAAGATAACTTTTACTTCAAAGGAGGAAAGTAAATTGAGTAATCGCTTTTCTCAACAGTAAAATGATGTTCTTCTTTGTGTGGAAATGTGTTTTTTTTTATTCAGTTCGTATCTGAAATTTCTAAGGAATATATACAAATTTATGAAATAATCATGTAAATTGTAAATAATTACTCAGAAAAAAAACACGAGGAAGAAAAAGAAATTATCGCGATTTTGCAACTCATTCCAATTAACTCAAGATAACTAACTTACTTGTAAATTAATATGCCCTTGCATAAGAGCAAATTCTTTTTGCACTTCATAAATTCTTTACAAATTTTTTTTGCATTTCTGCACTCACGTTTTAAGAACACGTGAGTGTCGCAACATGTGTTATTCGGCTATAACATGCGTAAGTATAGTCGATTGCAAAACAGTTCAGACAAAATTAAGTTGGAAGCCAGCAACTTGACGAAATTGAGATTGTTATTATTATTGGTTACGTTCAGCGAAAAAAGTGCTTTGTGCTGCGCTGCTAGCACTTTTGCAACTGTTCGTAGGATTTTCTGCTAACACTTAGCGGTTTTCCAATATGTTTACTACTGCAGTCTAGCAATTGGAAGTACGTTGGAAGAAATGGCTTAGTAAATATGTTGGAAAAACGCTAATGGCTAGTGTCGCTCAGAAGAAAATTTTACAACATTTGCAAAGTTGTCAGCGCAGCGAAAAGCTTACTAAGCTGCTTTCTCTGCTGACTGCAATCACTGCTTTGCAAGCCCGTCAATAATGACTCTCAATTTGGATGAGACCACAACCTCCACTATGCCAAACCGTTTTTAATTAAACAATTAATTGTATATGTATTTGCATGCGCTCGTGATATCCTTGATCCTTCGAAGAGGAGAGGTGAATTGTAAAGGACAAGGCAACATGGAAGAGAGGGAGAATAGAAGGAAAATGTTTCACAAACGCGCGGTACAAAATGATCGCGAGTGATCACGCGTGATTATCGTTCATTCACAATGTGTCGTGTCACGAGGCGCTGATTGCATACGACTGAAAGACACCCGGGATTTTCTCCATATACGATGTCGACAATAGACAATATCTTCCGGGATAATCCCGAGTTAATATTCAACGCGGCCGTTGATTACCGCGATGCAGCTCGTGTGCAAACCAGAGTTGAAATTTTGATCCTATTCTTAGTCTCACTGTTCCATTCAACACCTATTTTGACGCTAAAGAAAAGGGAAATTTCGGACATCATCAGAGGAAAAGTAGGAGTAAATTGTAATTTGTATCATTAGAATTAAACCTATTTTACTAACTTAACTCCTATTGCGTTGTAGTATTCAAGGCTTAACATTTCAACTCCAAAACTAAAACTTAACTTCAAGAATTCCTTATTTCTTTGTTAAGCGAATTTCTACGTAACGCGAATATAATTTTGGAGACCGTGAGGCTTGTCGCGACGACCAGCTTGAATTGTGTTATTTTTAATCGCGTGCACTTGCCACGCTGAAGTATCGTCGTCATTTACATGTTTGAATATACATATAATTTAGAAGTTCTATCGTTTATTCATTTCAGCGAAAAGCAAAATGATCAGCAATTTCAAACGTCTTGGTATAAAAAGAAATCAGTGTAAAAAAGAAAATTGATAAAATTGATCGGAAGAATTAGGAGGAAAAAAGCGAGTAACGTGTGATGATAGTTAGAGAGAACGTTGATGATTATAAATTGCTGGTAGTTCACGAGGCAAATGATTAAGTGTTCTAATTAGCATGCGAAGAATGACGCAATTATTTCTGTACGTTCCATCGTACTGGACGGGATCTTTACGCGAGAACGCGAGCGATCAGCGGACCAAGGACTCGCTGTTTGACGCCGGCCGTTAAATTTTGTTGGTAAATTTCCGGAATTCCGCTTTTGTACACGGTAGAAAAACACATACGCACACATTTTGTATTTGCACTGAAAACGACTCGTGTAGAAATTTCTGTGTGACATTTTTAACGTACCCGTTAATGTTAATTAAACATAGTCATTGGGTTATTTTAACTGTCGTTATTTTATTCTGTGCGCTGAGTTCGTATTCACCATTTCTAAAAGTGTTAAGAGAATGCTGAAGTCAATGACGAATTCAAACAATATCGATAACGCAGAAACGATCGTCACTGACACAATCACGCTATCCTTTTCGTATTTCCTTGCTTTGTTGTTGCTTTGTTTCACTATATTCAGTTACGGAAACCTAACACATGCATATTCCTTGATAACATATTTTATATGTAAAGTGTATGATGAGTGATGTGTTAATCTTGACTGTGTTAAATTTGATGCGTCAAATTTAACACAGTCAATATTTTTATAGTAGAAGTTCGCGGATTTTACCAGCAGTGAGCGAAGCTGCCCGATTCAAACGACCTGCAAAGAATCGGGAAATGCGTTTGACACTGTGAGAAATATATCAGCGCGACAAGAAGCGACAACGAGCCGATTCTTTTTCGACGCGAAGCGAGATCGATTAGCGTTGTCTGTCGCAGGCTTCCAGATTGGCGTCCTTTACGGCGGAGACCCGTAGCGAATTCGCAAAGTTCAAGTGACCTCGCGCGTGCGAGGAATCCGCGAGTGTGTTTGTTACGCTGCGAAAAATATAGCGGTAAGACAATGTCGTCGACAAGCCATTACGGAAGAATTATGTTCTTATAATGGACCGGTATTGACAACCGAGTATAAATTGACGAAGCGTGGTAAAACGCTAATCATGCGCTTTTTATTCACATGAAGATGGCCGCGTATGTGAAGATGGGAAAATCAATCTTTGTTACGCGTTAAGATATACTGTCGAAAGG
>NW_022639459.1:3392312-3401629 GCF_010583005.1 Odontomachus brunneus | reverse complement strand
GGGGGGGGGGGGGGTCACACGCACGTGGTAATCGCAGATAAGGCTCAATTTTACCGGCGTTGACTATCGCGTACGTTGATTAACGTGATTAATGAATCCGCTTTCTTTAGCCGCGCGCATTCGACACGGGAAATCTAAGACGGGCCGTTCAAACAAAGGTTAAAGTTGGCAAAACCAGTCGTAAGTATTGACAGAATATTGTGGTGTGCGCGTTGAAATTCTGTGCTTTATTAATGTTACCGATGACTTCATGTGTTGTCGTATGCACTTGCTCTGATGACACTCCTCCGTGCGTCATGCACTTGTCACGCCAAAACATCGTTGTCATTTATATGCTCGAATACATAATTAGCTCTATTTCATTTATTTTTTATTTATTTATCAGCGGGAAGAGAAGTTCCCGGAATCCACGAAAACAAATGAAAATACATGACGTACATGTAAAAAAGAACAAATAAATAAAAGCAATAATGATATACATAAAAAAAAAAAGAAAACAATTATTAACATTAATTATAATTATAAAAATACATTAGATTTATCAAATTTAATCAAGTTATTAAAAACTAATTAAATTATCATTACAAGAAAACAAATCAAAGAAAATTAATCACTAAGAAAATAAAAATTATTATTAAGATATGTGAACTATGGTGTAATATACGCAGTACAGTCCATTAATAACCGAGATTAGCGAAATAACGAAGCTTGAGTCACAAATTTTTTAAATCTGGTAACTGTACAAGAAGAGAAGTCATCAATGAAATTAATGACTAACAAAATTAATGATTAATAGACTCTGCTCTCTCTCCCTCTCTCTGTTATTATATAATACAGTTCCATTTGATTGAACTAATTTAAGCTGATTCTTGTTCTTTGTCTTTTCCTGGTTGAAAGCTTAAGGTTTGAAAGAACTCAGAAGTAGATAACTCAGTAGATAACTCAGAAAGAGATAAAGAGAAAGAAACAGGAAGCAAAGAATACATTGTAGATCAAGCTTTATACTTTACGGGAAACACAGAAACAACAATAAGGACAAATTCATTAAGAATTTCACGACAATGAGCAAATTTCAGGGTACGCTGTAATTTCTACGTACATATCTCTGTAAAAAAGATTACTTTCTCTAGAAATTATAATAAATAGTGTTTTAACGAGGACAGAGAGTGTTCTCACTTGCTTTCAGTCCGGTAATTAAACGGGAACATTTTTTGACAGTCGCATGACAATTAACCTACACTCGGCCCGTCATTTCGCGACTCTGCACTTGACTCCACCTTGAGTCGAACGCAATATTCTCTTAGCTCCTTTTCCAGTGTGTGTATGTGTGTGTGTATATGTTACGCATATATTCGACAGGATCTCACGGCCTCTCTCGCGCAGTCGGGCGTCGATGCGACGAGGACGATCCCCGTACACTCTGTTTTCGCGAAAGTGGCTCGGCTGGTCGCGGGCGAGTGAACGAAAAAGAGGAGGAGATGCGGGTATTGCGAGTATTGCGAGAACAGGAGGGAAACGAAAAGGAGGGAGAAAAAGGTGTTTTCGCCGTGGTAATTGTTACGGTGGGTCGATATCGCGGCGCCAAGGAAAAGAACGCGGACGCTAGAGAGAGAGAGAGAGAGAGAGAGAGGGGGGGGAGACAGAGAGAGAGAGGGAGAGAGAAAAAAAATGGAGCATGGTCCTACACCGACGTCGTCGTATGATCCCACGATTGTATGCTAAAGTAATACACTCAGCGAGTGGAGCTAGCGCGAGTATCCACGAACGCGAGTCGCACTCGCGGGAACCGATTTCTAAATCGGCCGTCTAGGTATGATCGCGTTACGAAGTACGGCGGCCTGCGATTGCGAAATTAAACGCGGGCCCGACGGCGGCTTTTCCGACCGAAGGGAATACCGTGAGAGAGGCTTCGTTGCGCGCGATGAACTCATGATAGATTTGCTATATATGAACTCATAAATAACCCAACACAAGTATAAATTTATTTGAATGCAGTACGCTTTTGCAGTACGCGTGTGTTTTCTGTGTGTACAGAAGATAGATAAAACTGATTGGAATCAATCTGATCGGGACCATGGGATAAATTTCTGATAGAGTGTTCTCGAATAAGCCGGTATTCTACTCAGAAATGATTACGGTGCCTGAGTGCTCTCTTTAAGTACTACTTGATCCACCAATATCATCGGCAGCTTCGGGAAACGAGAAAAATGGAGAGAGAGAGGGAGAGGGGAGAGAGAGAGAGAGAGAGAGAGAGAGAGAGAGAGAGAGAGAGTATCTCGTTACGGTACTTCGATACTATCGAAGTGATGGTGTATCACTCAGTACGGTACTTTGATACAATTCAAGTGCCAGCTGTTGTATCTACTATTCAACGCGATGTACCGAGTTGATCAAGGTATTAATTAACGTGCCGCTTAGCGCAAGAGTATCGATATTGTATTGCGGGACGTTGCTCGCGACGCGGCGCTTGGAACGATACTTCGAGAGCGAGGTACTTGGACTCGGTTTGAGAAGACACTTCACCTGCACTACTCGCTACCTGAAGAAAAGCAGTAACGAGTCGCGAAGATAAGATCTACGCGAGGAGCGTATAGCTATTATCGAAAGTCAAGTATCGGTGTCTCGATGCACGACAATGAGAAAGAAAGGAACGGAGGAAACGGTGCATCGACTATATATATATATATATATATATATATATATATATATATATATATATATATATATATATATGTATGTATGTATGTATGTAGGAAGTATATATATATTGGTGGATGTAATAAAAAGAGTAGGGTGCTCTTGTAACGGGCATCCTCGAGCTCGTTGTAAGGCCGTTGACTCCGTAAAACTTTCGCCGACGCTTTCATGTGGAGCAGACGCGAGGAGGCATTGCCTGGACATTGCAAAAAGTGTTCGATGTCGTTCCGGTCGCTAAAATGGCTTACGCCGAGCGCGAGAAATTTTATCTCCTGGAAAAGCATCTCGTGTCTCTCCTCGCGTAGTTCTCTTATTGCCGATATAAGTGGCATTTTGATGTAACCACGCACGAGACTACGGGAGAATGTCCAATGGTCGGCACTCTTGCTCGAATTTTAGAAAATGTCGAGGTATGCATGGGAATTTAGTAATTTTTGATTTCATTTTTATTTACATATTTTAACCGATGACTAACTGAGGTCCCGTCAGTGAGCCAGAAGTGGCGATATTTGGAATATCGTGCTTCGGCGATTCGAGCTTGAATTGAGCGTTGAAATGATCAGTGTAAATCAGCGTGGCAGTAAACGCGTTAAAATATCGACGATTAAATTCCGCAACGCGTATCGCGACCGCGATATGCGATTGCCCACGACATCGCCGATGTGCATGACAATGCAACACTCGTACCTCAGTAGTACTGCACCTACGGTTATCGCCTCGTCCGTCTGATCCTCCGGTTCCGGCATCGGGCGCTACATACTGCCGCGAAGTAACGAGGAGGAAGAAACAGACGTGGAAGATTGCAATCACGTTTATGAGTCCGATCCGAGCAATAACTCGCAATGTCTGGAGCGATCGCGAAGTAACGTCAACCCGACCCTCCAAGCTAAAGCGCCTTCGTCTTCGTTCCGCTGTTTGCTTCGCAGCGGTACGTCTCCTCTCGCACCGCGCTGTAAAACCGCGCTCTCTCTCTCTCTCTCTCTTTCTCTCTTTCCCTCTCCCTCCCTTCCTTCCTCCCCTTTCTCCTTGTCTCTCCTTCTCTGTCTCTCTTTCTCGCGCGAACGCGCACGCGGTTGAATGTAAAATTCGTAAAGGCGTTTATGCGGCGTCAACGGATTCCCGTGGCCACCGGCACTCGCGCCTTCTCAAGGAAGGAAGCGAAGGAAGCACGGCTTCTCGACGCTGCACGCCCGGGACTTTCTCACGCGAAGGCGTCGTGTTTGCTGTATCCCCGCGAATATCCATCTCTTTCTCTTTTTCTCTCTTCCTTTCTTTCCTTTTCTTTCCCCCCTGTCTCTCTTTCTCTTCCGTGCGCGCGCGCGCGCGCGCTACCGCGGCGGATCCTAATTGCGATCTCTTACGACCGCCTACGAGTAACCGCAGTCATTTAAATTTGTGTCATTACATCCCGCGTGCGCGAAGCCGCGGCACCGGCTAGGACGCCGACGGTGAAACCTGGGCACATTCCCGGCGTAAAACTCCACTCCTACGACGCGCACAATGGGCGACGTGTCTCACGGACGGATATCGCTCGATTAATGGCATGCGAACCCTTCACTTTCGTAGCGGAATGGCCAATTACGGCGGGTTAATGCAAGGAGCGATTTGTCGAGTTACTCGAAATTATTAGCCGAGAGTTGCTCCAAATTATTCTCCCCCTCCTTCGCGCGCGCATGCTAATTTGAAATTGCTCTTGCATCCATTATCAGTATCCCGAATTATTTCCGCGATCAATAACGCGCTTGCAGTACCGGCTAATCGATCATGCTCCCTTAAATGCATCTTCTATCGCAATTACTTTTGACACTTTCTACGTGGAGGCGTCATTAAAATTAACATTCGAGGTTTTCAAGCTGCTCTCACATGCGATCGGCCACGGTAGACACGCTTCATTTAACAATGTAATTTGGAGTACGTAAAAGAAAAGAGAGAAAGAGATAGAGATATCGTCGAGACATGTTTCATAACGAAAGTCATAAAACCCGCTGGCGAGAGGAAGAAAGCTCGCGCTCGTGAAGCCGAGATATCAACAGAAGACTTCCATGGAAGTACGATGTGGTAATGCGAATAGATTTGCATTCACAATAGATTCGCACGTATCACGAGTGATGTACACACACGATTTTCTCAGTGCATCAGCATAATTACTTTATAATTACGTTTGCGATGCATTACGTAAAAGCGACGCCTCGTCGGCGAGGATTCACGCTGGGATCGCATGTCATCTGATTGAAATAAAATCTTCTCGCGGATTCTTCCCGCTGACCGTTCTCCGTTGTTATTCTCGATTTTCAACGAACTACGACGAACCAAAACGGGCAAGAAGACGCGGAGCTTAAGACCGCTTCTTCAACGTGCATGGACGTTCCGGAGTGAATTTAGACGCAGATGTTTACTCGAAGTCGCTCGCTTTAACGTCAACAGAACGTCGCGAAACGAATCGATGATGCCGCAGCGTTGCGTTTGTATGATTGCTTCGTGTAAAAAGTGCTTCACGAATGCGCTCGATAAATTCGCTTCTTTTCGTGTGTGTCGCGCTGACTGCACGAAATGAATTGGAAATGATTTGCGTCACGTAAGCCGACGATAGCGCCGGGGACGGCGGGTGGCCGTTGAGTCCGAGTGAAGTGAGTTTTGGGAATATTCCTTCGATCCTCTATTTGTGCGAGAATGACGCGTTTGAAACTTTCCGCTTCGACAATCAAGTCTACTGCCATTCATACAGCTAAATTTCACTCGCACACCGCACGTGTATTTTTTATCTTCATCGGTTTTTCATTCGGAAATTTATCGGTTGGAGGAAAAAGTTTTCAATTGAATTAACGCGACAACAAACGAATCAAACGCCCTTTATTTATTTTAGTTAATTTATTTTATATTATTTCGGAGAGACCTTTAAGCTTTTATCTCTGAACCACAATGAAACTTTGCTCATATACATCATTTTTGGGACTTCTGCATGTGTGCAGAAAATGAAATTTTTTTTCATTATTTTTTAACTCTTTTGCTTTACTGAAGACAGCAATGTCATATGTTTCTATAACAACGCGTTTAAAGTAGCAGGACAATATGACGTGTCACCAACGTTAGAGACTTCATTAATATTTTATTAAAACGCCATCCGACGTCATCGTGTTTGCGGCACTTCAAACCAAAAAAACTTTTGATCCAGACTCCGAATCAATTTGTTTGTCAAGTTATTGATCACTTATATATATTGATGGCCAATTTCTTCTGAAGATTCTTTCGTTATTTTCGAGGTATAGGCGACACACTCACAATTTAGGCAAACTTCTTTCTCCGTAATTTCCATACCTGCAGACGCGCGGGTGAAACAAAGTACGAAGAATCATAAGCATGTCACAGAGAGCGATCCACGCGTATCCACCTTTGCATAACAATCCCACTTAATTTGCGATCAATAACGAAGACGCGAAAACGATCCGCCGAGCCAAGGATCTACGGATATTGGCGTCCATCGCGGACGTTATCGCTTTCAACGGCCTGGATTCAACGGATCACACGATCGACGAATGCCGACACGGAGAACCGTATCGCCATCGACCACACAAAAATCACGACCACTTTCTGCAACGCCTGTCCCAGTTATGGCTTCGCGATGCATCTCGCCGCGTTCACTGCGCGCGCGATCATCGCCTCGCCGACCACCGCGACCGCTATACAGGGTGTCTGACGCAAGAGATACAAAACCATGTGTGAAAACCACGTAGAGCACGTCAAGTCGAGGCACGAGGGCCCTTGGCTCTTTGCAAACAACCACGTGAAATTTCGAGATACTTACAGAACAGAAGATCGACGAACCAGAACGCGCGACGTTGTGAGACGAACTTTGTTAGAACCGTCACACACAAAATGACAGCTGTATACGCATTGCATAAGATCACTTCTCAATGAGCATGCTCTGCAAATTAATATCGCAATTTTTTTCTAGCTGCTCATTGTGTGTGACAGCCCTTAGCCGAAAGTGGCCGAATGTTTCTTGAGGCTTTCGCACATGGATTGCCGTAAGACGTAAGACGTAAACTTTGGTCAAAAGACCAGTCAAGATTTTGTTATAGTTTTGTGTACTTTAGAAGAAGATATAACTGCCGCACGATAAATCTGATTGTACGCGAAGGTAACTAAGATTCATCTGGTTGAAACCCTCGGTTACTCGGTCTGATCCTGCTTTACGGTCGTGTCAATCTTCTTCTAGCTGGAGGAATCCTAAAGCAACATCCCGACTGATTCTTTGGTTGAAGTTTACGCCTTACATCTACGGTTACGGCGATCCATGTGCCAGAGAGTCCTTAGGGACGTGCACTATACGCTCGCGACACGTCGAAAAACAATTGTCTCCGCGCTCGTTCGCATCCTTAGGGCCTCCACACACAAATTTCCGTAGCTGTAACGTAAGACATACCGCAAGAATTGATCAATTACGATCGAGTATTCATCAAAATGGCGACCTTACGATTAGACAATTCTTAACGTGATTGGTCAATTCTTACGGTACGTCTTACGTTACTATTATGTCAATTTGTGTGTGAAGGCCCTTACTCCGCCTTCGGCTGTCAGCATCCAGCTTAGCCGATATCCATCCGTGCTAAGGGCCATAAAATGGCATAGCTGCATATGCAGCTCAACCAATGAGCATCTGGGAAAATGTTGCTATACTGATTTGAAAGGCATGCTTATTGGTCCAGACGATCTTATGTTGCACTGAGGGAAAAATTAAAATCAACATATTATAATAACATATTATAACATATTATAATATTTCTTTGACGCGCGGGTCCCATTAACATATTTATTTAAATCTAAATATCATATTTATTTAAATTCTCTTTATTTAAACCAAATATTGTTTACTTAAATCAGGTAAACAATATTTGATTTAATAAAGAAAATTTAGATTTAAGTAAATATGTTAATGGCAACCATCAAAGAAATATTTGTTGATTTTAAGATAATTTTTCCCTCAGTGTGTGCACATACACACTGAGAGAAAAATATAGTTGCCTTCACTTTAAATTTCTTGGAGTGAGACTTCACTCCAAACGAGTAAAAAAATTGCTCGTTTGGAATGAGTTCTCACTCGTTTGGAATAAGTTTTCACTCACTTGTTTGGAGTGAAATTCTTGCTCTAACTTTGACTGGCGCAATTTTCACTACCTTGGAGTGAAGTCCCACTCCAAGAAATTTAGAGTGTTTGGCGTTAACTATACGCTTTTGTGATTTTAACCATAAAAATAATTAGAAGAACCATCGTTTTAGTAAGTGTTGTTAGAAAGATGGTTCTTCTAATTATTTTTCTGGTTAAAATAAAAAAAAAGTATAGTTGACGCCGAAAGTAACTATATTTTTCTCTCAGTGCAGCCATGTCACTTGTGTGCAATGGGCATAAGGACTGTCGCACACAAAATGACATGTCTGCATTCGCACAGTATAAGACTACACTGGGAGAAGAATTTAGTAAATATTATCAAAATTTGGTTATATTACTAAATGGTAGACGTAAATATAGCGGGTTAAAGCTATGGCAATACTTATTAATTAATTTCGTTCTGTAAAATAAATTATTTATTTGACAGAAGTAAAATTTATTTGATTCCAGAATATATTTAGTAAATAAAACTTATTAAATAGTTGAGCAAAATAAACGATTTTGTAATAGTTACAAAATTTTTGGTAGATTCAACCAACCATCTGTAATAATAGATATTGAAACGATGTAATAGCTGCAAATGAATGAATTTTTCGTTGTGCTGCAACAAAACATACTTATACTGGTAACAAAATAGAACTCGTACCTACTGAATTTTTTATTACATGGGATATAACAATTATCAAATATCTGTTCATAACTGTAATATATTTCATATTAAATATTTAACATGTAAATAACTATTACTAAATTATTTAATTGATGTTACTGTGAATGCAATTACGTCATACTCCCAATCTATTAAATATTTGGCAATTATTATCATATTTAGTATTAGTTATTAAGGATCCAACGAATTTCTGTAACTAAATGCAGTTTGTTATAGTTACCAGTCTTTTCTCTCAGTGTACCTCAATCAATGAGTATCTAAGATAAAGTTGCCATATTGATCCCTAAAACGCGCTCATTGGTCGAGACGGTTTAATGCACATGCAGCTGTGATATTTTTTTGTGCAATGAGCCTTAAAGACACTCGCGTCTCAGCCATTTTTGAGATCTCGTACTTATAAAGCCCGTTCCACAACACCGCACGCTCTGATTCGCTAATCTTCTCTTCTTAATATCTTAAAATTTCACGCGGTTGTTTGCACAATGCCAGAGGCTATCAAGTCGACACGCTCTACCTTCATACGTGGTTTTGTATGTCATACATCAGACACCCCGTATACTGAGCAAAGCTCGGAAACGAGAAACTCATTGGTGAATCATTAAAGTCCAACGTCGCCATCGCGATCGTCATCTTCTTCGCCGTCGTCGTCACACCCGCGTGTGCCCTCCGCGAAATCCTCGCTCGCCGTCTATTCCACCTTGCAATGATTCGATCGTAAAGTTTCGCGATGATGACATTGTTCGAGCGAGGATCGCTAAAAAGCCAAGGTCGCTTTTTCGAGTG
>NW_022639459.1:3370830-3392302 GCF_010583005.1 Odontomachus brunneus | reverse complement strand
AGGAGGAGGAGGAGGAGGAGGAGGAGGGGGAGGTGGTGATGGAGAAAGAGGAGCCGACCGATGAAGAAATTGCCGCGCATAATTTCGTAGCTTATTAAAGAGTGCTGCTGCTCCGCTACCACTGCTGTGGCTGCTGATCGGCCTATTTTTCAGCTTTGACATTCCGCGCGAAATTACACGCTTATACGGGACGACAACGATCTCGACGATTATAAGCGGCGTTCGTAGTGGTCGCGCTGGATAAACGCCGGCGAGATCGCGCGAAAAACAGACGTCTTCTCGTCACGAAACCCTCGCCGCCGTTCTGCCGTGGCCGCCGGCCGGCTGCTTGCCTGCTCGCTCGCCCGCTTGCTTAGCTTCCTATCCTTGAACCTCCGAGAAAAGATAAAGCAGGTACACACGCACACACGCATACCGCGGGTGTGGCTGGTGTATGTATCGCCGAGCGACCGGCCGATCGACCGGCGGAACGAAAGAGAGACGGCGAATGTCAAGTGTGTCACGCGAGTGAAACGTTTGCGCGCGCGTGCACGCGGTTTATTGCAACGCGCGATATTGTGTGCCGATCCCGACAGTGTGCCTTCGAAAGCGATTATGTGCATACAGGGAGCTGCTAATGTCGATGCCGATCCTGCCGCGGTCGCCGGCTAGCCCGGCCTGGTGCAACCCGCGCGCGTCGGTGATCCCTCCGTCGCACGTAACGCGTTTTATTGGCGCTAATACGTCGTTTACTTCTCAAAGGAGGACTGCTCCGCGGCTCGTTAAGAGACAGATCGACCGAACTTGCATACCTCGGGGCTGCTGATCGCGGCGGAGGCAGAACGCTTCTTCTATAGCCGTGCCTCCCGGAGGAAGGTCGCGGAAGAGGTGATCACGAAGGGGTATTACTCCAAGAATAGACACCTGAGTGCATGTAGAAAGAGAAAAAGAGAAAGAGAGAGAGAGAGAGAAAGAGACGCATTCGAATAAATTCTGTAGTCGCCAGTCACTCAAGCGGCCAAATGGTCTCAACATGATGAACAACGCGACGTGTGGCGGATGACAAGTCGATACGAGAAACGCATTATTATACATATTATGCACTCAACATTTCCTGTGTACTATGATTCTCATTTGTATTAAAGATTTTCAATTAGAAAGCATGCACAGATAATAAAATACTACCAGAGCAAACCTGTTTGCTCATTCTATGAGCAGACTCGATTATTGATCAACTGAATAGGTCTTTTGTCTACTTAATGTTTTGTTTTCATTCAGTAAGTGCTTTTGCATCTCTTTCGCGCACGTTAACTACGGGGAGAAACTTTATATCCCAATTGGGATCTCAGATAGTTTTACTTGAGTTACAAAGCAAAAATTAACTGTAACTGTCCAGTAATTATTCGAAAACTGGATTAAATTTCCAGCAGAGTGGCGTTAATGATAACAATCTTATGTGCATATCGCTACTATTACTCTTTTGTTAGAACGAGAGGATATAGTTAACACTATCAATGACTATAATTTTATTGAAATTGACCATTTCTTTTCTCTCAGTTTAGTTTATTGGAGGGCTCTTTTAAGCGATTCCGACGCGAAATCAGAGATAGACTTTACGCGGCAACTCCCGCAGCGAACGGTGCACGCCATGGCTCATCTCGGATGTGACAAAGTAAAACTTCAACGTTAACCTTTCGAGCATATTCGGCGGAAAACACATAGGATGCAAATTTGCATCCAACGATTTTTGCTAAAACTTGTAACTTGATTTCGCGTACGCGCGAGTTTATCAATTTCAATTTCTTTAACATAAGAATAAAGAATCAGGAATTTCACCATAATGATATAAAAGCCGATGAGGAAATAATAAAAGAGTAAAAAATTCATTTACATTCGTTTGTATTCCGAAAAAATCATTTGTTGAAGAGATCGACGGTGTAATTTGCATCACAGTGCGAATTACTGCGTAAAAAATTGATTTTAATACGGACTAAGACGAGATACACATCCATACTATGAACACATGATGCTAAGAAAATAAAAGCTTGAAGTAAGTGCTGTAATAAAAGAAATGCGAAATGTATAAGATTCATGCACAATGCTGTATCGTCGGTCGTTAAAAAGCGACCGTCACAAGAGACTGATCATTCAAATTCCAAGCGCGAGTTCGAAACACATTGGAAAAAAAAACAGGAAAGCAATTACGCGTGTCTATGCGTTTCGAGTGAGCGGCTACGTGTAGATAAATGCATATCCGTGAGAATATTCGTCAAACGGAAATGCAATCGCACGGAGAATAACGGACGAATCACGAGGACGGCGAAGGGGGAGACTGTAAGTGCTAACCTCGTGACTAAACTCGCTTGATACTTTTCCGGTCGTCGTCTACACCTGCAGGAAAATGTATTCGCATTTCCTCGCGCTCTCCTCGCTTTCGCACCTGACAGGAAAGCGCCAACAGGCCATTAACACCCCGGCTCGACGTCTCCCATAAAAGTGCCGTCTCGTCTTTACCACCTACGTTCGCTATCGGCACTTCTCATCATCGCGCTGATATTCGCTCGAATGAAAACCACAGAAATGGCAGTTCTATTTAGCACGTTTCGTCAGCGCGATTTCAGAGATACGTAGCAAAGACACTCACGAATCCCGAACTTTACTTTTACTTTAACAAGGTTAATTAATTCGTGGCCTCCTTACGCGAATGTGTGCAAAACGAGAAATTATAACTGTGCAGGAACTGAGGCGTCGTGTATTTTTGCTTCGTTTGTCAGGAAATACTTTCGAAATTCATGTTTTAATGTGTGTTTAAAAAGTTACGTTACTTAGGTGAATTTATTTGAAAACCCAAAGTAATCTAGTCAGGGAATCTGACAAGTACAATCTACCATTATAAAATATCTCTAGTCTCTGAAATCTCCGAATGCAAAAGCCTTCACCAGAACTCAACTGGCAAGATGTGTGTTCTACGTAGCAGGAAAAGAAATCCGCGGTGAGACTCATAACTTCGGCGAGCTTCGCCTCCATGAGGGGAATATTCCATCTCCAAGAATATAAGTCCGCGAAGTCACGAGGTGCCTGTTTTATGCGATGGATCGTCTCAAAATAATAGTCCATAACTGGGTAATCATATATTCCATAAAATAACTAGCGGGTAGGGGAATCGTTACGCTTATGTACATTGACATAGGTCGGAATAAACCGAAGGGCATAACGTCATGCAAGCCGCTCGCACGTCGCGCGATCGGAAAAATCCATAATTCGACGTTCTCTTGCCCGCCGCTCCACGGGTTGCGTCTGTTCGCGTGCGAATACCCGACTTCGGTCTTTTCGTTGGGGATTTCGAAAAGATTTCCATCGTAATCAAATAGTTTCTCGCCGGATAAATAGTGTTTCTCACTGATATTAACATTGACAATAAACACGCAGTCGCACTGTTTGTCATTTTTTAACGCCTTCTTCGCGCGTACGAACGTTTGAACCCTAAATATTACAGAATTACATGAACCCTGAATATAGAAGTAAATTTTAGTGTATATCTCCTTTTGCACATAACTCCCGGGAATAATTATCGAAATTTTCTTTTTCGATCAGGATAGAATTCTTTAAGGAATATAATTTCATAAATATTTTTGCGATTTGATAAAATAGAAAAAAGTTACAATAAGAAAACGAAACAGACGTTTTTAAGAATGATAACGTTTAAAAAGTTCGTATAGATAAATTTTATCTTTTGGAATTTTACATGGAAAAAAAATCTATGGTGCACATAACAAGAAATATTCAATTGTGAGCAGCATAGAGTGCTACAAATGCATCACCCTAGTTATATTTGTGTGATGGTAATGTGTATGGTTGATATGACTCAGTTACCTTGATACATCAACTGCAACAATGTAGTTGCGCGTGAAGCGCAATGTAGTTGAAGCAACCAGATATCGTCATTGTAACTCAGCGATTGTTCTGTTGCAATAATCACATAATTAATTGTCCCTATTATTTTACTATTGAATCTGGTTGGTACAATCAAATTTATATGTGAATCATACTGTTTCTCCCGTTAAATATTACACTTCTGTACTCTCTAAACTTCTTGGAATGAAATTTCATTCGAAATGTGGGGCGACCACCGAACCACTCGAATTCGAGTAATTTTCATATAGAGATTTTCTGCTCTAAATCGTCGAGTGAGTATTTCCACTCGAAATTGAGGAGTGAATATGATGTATTCTACCGCCACAAGAACATATTCGTTCTAATTAATTGAAGTATCCGCTCATATGGGGCTCAGAGTCTATTCTGAACTTGAGTGAAACATTCACTATTGTGATTTTAGGTAACAATATTTTCACTTTTCAAATATTTGTTTCGAGTAAAAACTACTCTTTTAACTCGTTTTGAGCGAAATTATATTCCAAGAATTTTGGAGAATATCGAATACAAATGTCAGGGCACTTCAAAATGTTGTGGAATGATTTAAATTATGCGGAAGATCTCGCTATGTTTAACCGTTGAATTGATAAACCGACCTCTCATCGATGATAATTTAATAAGGTTCACTGTGATTGGTAGGAAACATATTAACGGATATTAACAGCAGTGCAATAAATTTTGAGCGAAAGAAAAGACATTTTAAGAACAAGATATTTAAATGCTAATTAAGCTCCTTTTATTAATCCGGTTCTCGATGTGGTTTACGACAAAGGGATATTATTAATAATGTATCTCTCTAGACGAGTTTTTATAACGATACCGAATAACTTCTCACTCTTATTCTCGGAAGATTCGACGTAAACCGAAAGACGATGATGTATTAACAACTTAACGATTTCACATCGCGTGTTTCATGACGCAGATAATAATCTGCCTTTTTAAGAAATAAATCATGATTCAACCCACTCGATCGGATAAGAAAAAAATCGCGATTAAAGTAACAATCTGTGTTCGATAAAACTTATCGAACTTTTCTATATTTAAAAATGTAAACATCATTTTAATCTCCCGAACGTGTGTACGTAACTTTCAATCAAATTTCAAAATCTCCGGATGTTGTTTTCTCCTATCTATGTCGTCTTACATATGTATGTAATTAAGACATCGGTTATGATCCTGTTAAAGGTCAACTTTGAGAAACGGCTGAGGATTTCACAACACCTCTGAAACTTCTCTCATTCGAAAGGAAACTTCTCTCATTCTTATGGAATAATTCCTAAATATTCAATCGATTTTTCCTTATCGAAGTGGATGTCTGTCTTTTCACCATCTTTCTCCTCGACATCGATTACGAGCCGAAGGCTGTTGATAATCAAACTCTAAATTATTCGAAGAATTTGCGCATATGACAGGAGATAAAGAACATCTGGTGCAATCCACACATATGTCTCATTACATTCGATGCGTTACGTATTAACCAGCCAGACGAGCAAATCATTCATCACGTGATACGACAAATAAATGCAGATGACAAGTCGTACATTCGATTTTGGCTATTCGTATCACGATGATTGAGATTCGCAGAAAAAAGAGTTCTATGAATCACAGAATACGATGGTGGCCAGCTGAATTTCCTTCTTCGATACCATGTTTTTAACCGACTTTAAGAAAGGACGTTCTCAATTCAATCTGCATGTTTGTGTCCGCGATTATCTCGAGAACCACTAGACTGATTTTCACGAAACTTTCAGCAAATAAATTTAGACATTTAAGAGGAAGTTTCAAGCAAACGCACCGAGGTCAGGCGTTCTCAACTTCTGGTCCGCTAACAAATGATGGTCCATTAATATCTTGTAGTAAATAATAAAAAAAACTCTAAAAAGATGTAAACTGAGAAAAAACCTTGAAAACTGGTTTGGCTCATCACGATATTATATACAGAAAAAAGGCAGGTGCTAATAGAGAAAGTGGAAAGAGACAGAGGCACGTGAGGATAAAAACTAAAAAAAACGTGGTATAAAAACTTAAAAAAAAAAATAAATGAACCTTCAGAAAACTTGAAAAGCTGGTTGGCTGACGATATTTATCCCTTCACTTGCCTTGTTTTCCAATATTCCATTTCAGATTCCAAACAACTTTCGTAAAATGATCGATCGATGCTTCATTTTTGTCAGACTCCTAATTTCGTTTTTTCTTTTGTTTTCAATTATGAAAAATTCGCTATTTTCTAAGATTGCGTCGCTGAAATTTTCGCATCACCTGAATGTGTTTTTCCTCGTGTCGACTTCATACTGAGAAAGAGGAAGAGAGAGAGAGAGAGACACAAAATAAATGTAAAGAGAAAGAAGTAGCGGGCACACACAAGCACGACGTGCGCGTTGCGTAAAGTCGCGCCTATCGTACGACGCACCGGTCTACCGTAAACTTGACTTTACGAGAGGAGAGGTGCGAAAGCGCCGCGTGCAAAGGAGAAAGAGAAAGAGGGAGAGAAGAGAGAAAGAAAGAGAGAGAGGGTGCTGCGCGCTTTGACTTTTTCGCGGTTGCTTCTGCACGTTGGTTTCGTCTCGCCGGCGTAACGGTTTGCCGTCGTCATTGCGCGATACCGTGATCTCTCTCGCGAGTCGTCGCCGACGACCGCCGTAGACGACGGAGATGGGAAAGTCGATTCCGCGCGCGGCGGAGGTCTTCCCTTTTAGAATCTCACTTCCAAACGAACTATTCTCTCTATTCTCCCTATTCTCTACTCCAGAGCCGGTTACCCGAGCCGTACCGCGCCTCGTGCAAGCAATGAAGAGAGACGTGTCGCGAAGCAGCGAACGAAGTTAAGAAGACTGCTAGATTGCTCGTCGTCTCCGCCAAACAAAACGTTAGTTTCTATGAGACAGTTTTCCCCTTGACAGTGCATTTTAGCAACAGTTAATATTATAATGTCTTGGACGTGTTTTGATAACTTTGAACAAACAATCGTCTGGCGACACTTGTTAAAATGAAAATTGCGCGATAAGTATTCTCCACGATGCATTAACTCACAAATATGTCAAGTGATATTTGCAAACAAAATATATAGTCTACGTTTCTTACTATAAAGTTATAAACGTTCAAATGGTTTTCCAAACTTTTCTTCCGAAAAGTCTTGTTACTGACGTTTAACACACCTGTGAGCTAACCTAACCATCGATCACGTCTTGCTTGTTTTTAAAGTTAAAGAGAGTACTCTCTCAAAACTTCTTGAAGTGGAATTTCACTCAAAGCGAGTGGAAAGTGGCAGTATTTTCACTCGAAGCATTAGCGGAAATGCCACCCAAAATCGCAAGTGTGAATATTTCACTCACAAGCTTAGACTCTGAGCTTCAGTTAGAACGAATGCTTCAATTAGAATGAATATGTTCCTGCGATGACGAAATACATCAGATTCGTTCTTCAATTTCGAGTGGAAATATTCACTTGACAATTCAGAGGAAAGAATTCACTCTGAGGGAAAAATCATCGGAATTCGAGTGACTTGGTAGTCACTTTGCTTTTCGAGTAAAATTTCACTCTAAGCAATTTAGAGAAAAATAAACAGTTTTTTCTATTATTATTATCGAAATACGAATTTCGATGTAAGAGATCTACTTAATTTCTTGTTGCGCAATTTCTCAACCACGAAGAGAGTTGCGCGTTTAACACAGAACTGGCCTATGGAATTTTACAAATGTCACGCGTCTATTCGCACGTGTTGTTTGTGCGTGGAAGTACACGGTTGTACTCTGAAATTCCGTCGATTTCAAGCCACGAGCTACGTCCTCGTCGCGGAAGCGAGAATCGAGTAGAAGCACGTTTCGCGATTCTCCTCGGAATGCAACAAATTCCATGGAAATTTCGTGCAGCTTCGCGTATAACGCCGCTTCGCGATGCGCCCAATGTTCACCTTCCCGCGATTAATTACCGCATTCGCGCGCAACTGTGACGTAATCCGCGAATCATCTGGATGGAACTTCCGGAATGCGGGAGATTATTCCGCGAAACACACTTCCGTATACGTTCCGCGTAACGGAGCGTTGCGAAGCCGTTTCGTCCAGGTATTCGCCGACGTAATTGAAGAAGGCTGGAACCAGGTAAACGCAGTGTTAGACACGATCGAAGAGAGCAGCAAGATAATGACGTCGCGACGGTCGCGCGACAACAAGTGACTCAAAGAAGAGAGCTACTTTAAGCGGTCGAAAGTCGTTGACCAACTTTAAGTTGGTTCTTGCTCTCTGCATCGCCGGCCCGCCCGTCGAGTTTATATGAACTTAACACCGTATTAAAGACGACAGAAAGTGGAGCCAACGCCGAAACAAATTTGCAACCACTCTTGTTTATCAGTATTCTTAATGGTGACATACTCTCTAAATTTCTTGGAGTGAAATATCACTTGAAACGAATGAAAAGTGGCGATATCACTAGTCAAAGTGATGGTAAGGATACTGCCACTCAAAATCGCAAGGTTTCACTCCAGCTCAGAGTGGATTCTTGCAAATAATCCAATCGATTAGAATAAATATGTTTCTGTGACAGTGGAGTGTGAATTCACTCTCCAAATCCGAGTGAGTGAAGATATTCACTGCGCGATTCAGAGTGAAGAATCTACTCGTCAAGAATCACTCGAACGACTCAGTGCTGGTTTTATTTTTCCAGTAAAATCTCTAATCTAAAATAGCAATAATATGATTAAACCATGAAACTATACTAATCATTTAAACATGAAATATTTAACGCAGCGAACTTTAGCGCGTGATATAAAGAAAGATGCGACAATCGATAAGCGAGACAGAGAGAGTCTAAGGCTTTCTCTTGAATAAAAAAAAAAAATAAAAAATTTCACTCTAAAATTATTCAAGAAATTGTTGTTTTAAAACACGCACACACACGCATGCAAGACGACAGCGCACGTCGTACGTGTAAGGGGAGAAAAATCACGTTTGCTCACACCGCGATAAAGAGAGCGTGCTGATAAGAATTCCTAAAGGTTGTCTCGCGGCAATCAACCTTGACATTAGATGGCTGCGTCTACCTGTTCACTGCGACAGGTATAAAAGTAGGGTCGCTGTGTCCACAGGCTATAACGGCACCTAACGATCTCCGATGTAACGTCTAATCAGTGGGTCGACAATGGGAATTAGGTGTTGGACGACGATTGGCACCTAATTATAAATAAACACGAAATTCATGAGGCCGTCCCCGCGTACCTACACATTACGGCGAATCGTCGCTCGGGAGACACCGTGCGCGTTATTAAGTTGCCACTGATTTGCTGGCAGAACGCGACGCACTTACTTCCTTGTGGTAGTCTTACCGATTATCTGGCGGTAATCCCGAGGAGTGTCCAGCGCGCAATTCCGTTCAAAGTGGCGGTTGCTAATCGCACACCTCTCTCTTTCTCTCTCTGTTTCTCTCTTTCTCTTTCGTAGTCGCTTATTTTCTCGTTGACTCGTGTAGAACGCACAATCGCGTCACGGCATTGTCATTATTCTTTGTCACTTCAGCAGAGAAATTTTGGAGAATTCCCCGAAGTGAGTAGGATTCTCTTAAACGCGGAGAAGTTTAAATAAATTGCGGGACATTGTGGGGATATCCCGTGGGGATATTGTGCGAGTCGTGGGGTATTCCGTGAGAGTATTTCGCGGAAAAAGAATCTTATCTCGCACGGAAAAACAACGCCATTAGTGTAAGTGAAGTTTCTGTCGCCTGTCGGACTCGCAAACTCGATTGAACGAACAACAAAACTGTTCACATCGAATGTCATGTCACTGCGCCAGATGCTTCATCCTTGCACATTGGTATACACCGATCGAGGAGCGATGGCGCCCGTACGTAACATCATCGGTACATCGGTCACGCGTTACATTTTTTATCTGCACAAGTACGCGGGAAAAAATGACTCCGTTAGTGCAATTGAATTTTCTGTTACGTGAGCATCAGGCAAAAAACTCGATTGTATTCTCTAAATTTCCTAGAACGAAATTTCATTTCAAATTGAAGAGTGAATCTGATGCGTTTCACTGTTACGTGAACATATTCACTCTAACCGATTGAAACATTCGCTCGTATGGAGTCAGAAACTATTCTTAAGGTCCATATTAATAATTATCAAATGAGATTTTCAGATGTAAGTTTGGAGTTAGATGTGAATTTTTCAGTGGGATAGCGATTGCAAATATAATGTCGTATACATCATATGATTTACTTGACAAATTTAGATTTAATCCTGAAATAAAACCTGAACATCTCACGTGAGATAAATTTCAAGTACCGACTATTAATACGGGCCTAAGAGTGGTCGGTACACGTATAATCTTCTTGTCTGGAATATATGAAAAAAACATATTACAACGTTGGGAGTGCAAATAAAGCCGTATTTTACGACATAACGGAACGTTAATAATCGGAGCGGTTAAAATTGCTAACTTGATGGATACATTAAAGCGCATCAAACGGATTCCGTTACTGCTTAACCGTTCTACAGCTCGGCTGAAGTTCGCGATCGTTGTTTACATTGAGGGTTTTTTCGCGAAGTCGCTAAGTGAGTATTTAGCCAGAGGTACGAGCGAATACTCGCGGCTCAGAGTCGAAAGGGCAAGAGTGTCTTGTCTCACGTGAAATCGAATAAAACTGCGCGGTACGGAGACGAGTGTGATAAAACAGTAAATTTGTGATGCTCGACCGAAAAAGACCGGTTTCTCCATTTCCTCACGATACCTCGGGTATTCAATAATCCTCACCCATCATCCATAATCCGTCAAAAAAGCAAGAGGATAAAAGCGCCTACTTATATGTACGATGAATGTGATATTCATTTCAAGGCCAAATCCCTCTCTTGCCATAAGAAAGCTTGCCAATTAATTCTTTCCTTCGATAAATTTGCCGATTATATATAATTTGCATATGTTTTATTTCACATATTTAATTTTCTCAGTGAACTTCCGACAATTCAGGGACTTCCACGGAGTGTAACGGCAGAAGGCACACGCAAAGAGAATTTGTTATTCGAAGGCGAAGCTCTAGGCTCGGGCAAGGACTCCGTTCGTCCCAACGACGTCATTCTCACACAGGAAAGGGACAATAAAGCATTACGACACGCGCTACGACTAATCTTGACGCAGATTTTAGAGAAACTGTGCGACAACGGTCAGTTTTTCGGGCGAGATAAGGCGAGACCGAAGCTGGATATCCTATATCTTAGAATTTCGAGATTACAACTTCTTAGGCAATTAATTGTTGCAACTGACTAACATGAACATGATAGAGGCAACCTTCTTCCATGTATTAATGCCCGTCACTCTGTTAAACGTATGTTTTGTTTTGTAATAACCAAAATACGAACATGCAGCGACGCAGTTATCCCGCACTGAGTTCAGTTGCTTAATAATACAGGGTAAAGAAGACCTCGTATAAAATATGTATCTTGATTAGTAGTTCTAGAATCTCCGTAAGAGATTTCCACAGTTCTTCTGCCGGGCCTTAATTATGGGCTAACTTTACTTCGTCCGCTTATATGCTCTATTTCAGTCATTTATAAGTAAAAATTGTATTTATTACCAGAAATAGTGTATCATACACTTCCAAGAAATTTCATTCTTGCTGGTAACACATCGTTTAATTTTATTCAATCACAGTAGAGAATATTCATGCAAAATCTCGAGAGGCTCCAAAATTTATTTTGCACGCTATTATCAAATCAGTTTTTTTTTTATTTCTTAATTTAATATTATCCCGATTTTAACGAAACTCAGTTAACGAAAAGTATTTATGTCTTAAAAGGACCATTTCGCGATTTTGTACCCACTATTCCTCTCAAGATAAATATTAAAAAAGCACACGAGGCATATCCCTGGGGCTATATAGCCCTGGTCTCCCCTCCTCGTCATTGACTGCCACAGCGAGAATGGGAAATTATCGCGCAACAGTTAACACACAAATATCATCGATCGATGGCATTTCGTCGTCCCGTAAAGATGTTATTAGATGTAACGATTATTACGCGATATTAAAGAACAGCCCGAGCTGTATATGCATGTGTGCGCGTATGTGCATGATGAAATTGATAATTTCAGGGTCTGTATTACGCGCCAGCGAGTCGAGCAATTGGTTGGAACGACAGATCGAGAGGGTCCCCGTGTTCTGCTTTATTTTTAGTCCATACATGATGTCCAAGGCACATTGACGCGACCGACAATAAATATTCAGAGATAAACTATGAAAGCAGCGCAATTTGCTTCAATATTGGGCCGTCAATAATATCGGGAGGAGACTTAATTTTAAACGCGCGGAAGTAATTACAAAATCCAGATGATCCAGACAAGATCCAGATAAAAAAAACTCTGGACTGAAGTCGAATGCAAATGAGCCGTAAGCAAATCAGAACTCAGCAATTAATTGGGACTTAATCGTGCCGAGATATCTGAAGCTGAAAGTTAATGTGGCGCGGAGTGCGCGTTAGAATTTCGTGACTCCGTGTGACCATCCAAATTCAACGCTAAATTAGTCGTGCGGTCGGGAGAAAGTCATATCGCGTACAATTAGTTTTGACCTCTATCGCGACCGCTTTCTTCCGCGCATTCTTTGCGCATTCTTCGACCACCTTCGCTTCTGTCGGATCAAAAGTGCACGTGTCGGGATCCATTTCGGTACACAACCGTTCTGCTATATCTTGCTCGCGTGCAGGTCGAGTAAAATATCTGTCGTCGAGGGACGAATCACCTGACGAATCCCAAGCAAATGCTCAATTATACTAAATTATAATTATAATTCAACTCGTTCACTCTAATTATATTTTAATTGTGAGCTTCTGCCAAGCGGCAACGCGGGCATACACGAAATAATCGTCATAAATCATCGTCGCAACCTACGGTGTCCTTTCCACGACCCATTCGACACTTCCGCCTTCCTTAATTAACGCGAATCCGGCTGTGTAAATATTTAGGATGCGGGGCATGAATCGTCTCACGCAGCTCGAGGTCCTTCAAGTCGACGACCTCGCTCTTTGTTCTCGGTCCGACTCGCGGCTAGGACTAAAGTCTACGAAGGGACGGGGAATAGTTCGTTAAAGTTGGGCAACTCTCTCTCTTTCTCTTCGATCGTCGGTGCAGCGCAGCCCCGACGCGCAACGACCAATTCGCTTGCCAACTCGCAGATCGATATGTGCCCGATCTCATATGCAGATTTCACGGAACAGAACGAACAACATATTCGTCAGTCCCGAGGTTACGTTAAGGTGAATCGCACACGGAGTGCGCAATATTTAAAATCCCCGAAACGCGATAACGTCATAAACGTCGCGAGTGTCGTATCAGTTAAATAAGAGAGATAAACTAATAGCGACGTTAAATAATAAAATTCTACACTCAAAAAAATATGATGTTTTTGGCGCAATTTTCCTATCCACGACCTCAAGAGGACTCTCCTAAAACCAAGAGGAGAATATTCCAACACTCAAAACAAGAGAAGTTTAGCAGTAAAAATGTTATTTTCTGTTAACCTTACATCTTAAGCGAAACCTTTTGCCGAAAGAGTATGCCTTTTCTAATGTAGAGAACTAATATGGTGCTTTGAATATTACTTACAGAGTGAGTCTAACATTGAATTCTCAAATATCTATGTAGCTTTTTTTTGTTAGAGGAATAAATCGTTGTGGTCGGAAGGATTGGCTGACCACAATGTCTATCCCTCCCAACCGCACATAATTCATTCCTCTCTGACATATTTTCCTCTAATATAATATCAAGGAAAACCAACAGAGATATCTGAGAAAATAGCGTTAGACTCGCTTTGTACATTATAATATTTTAAGTTTGTGACTGATAAAGAATGTAGACTTGTTAACTTTCGAAATATTTCGTCAAGGTAGTTTTAACTTTATTGCGCTACAACGCGTCCGTGTGCAGGCTCTTAAAGATCCTTGACATACTAATCGACAGAAGATTTTCCTTTTGACTTTAGAAGAGTTCTCTTGAAGCTGTACGCAAAAGGATTCCGTTAAGGATAAAATTATCATCTTTCCGTGTGCATTCATTATTTCTCCGTTTCTTCCTGCACGCGCCGTGAGATGTTTCGTTCCGATATCTCCCTCCCCCCTCCTCCAGCGGGCGCCTTGATAAATCTTCCCGCAATGTTGACAATATGTTTTTACGCGTGTGTCAAACGGGGATGCCTTGTGTGAACAGGTGCGCGGCTCGGACCTTCGTCGCGAATCGTGGCGACTCGTAGTCGGCAGGAAATTATGTCATCGCGAATCTCGTCCATCCTCCTATACAGCACAAATCTTCAAAGAACATTCTAAGGATGTCCTAAGGACATTCTAAGAACGTCTCAGAACGTTCTCTGAAGATTTTGTGCTGTCTCGACTTTGAATTCTCTTACCTGTTGTCCTTATCAAAGCATCGGATACATCCCTCAGGACGATTAGACAATTAATAGAGGAAGCTCGTACGCGCGGACTGATTCGCGACGAGATCCTCGCAAACGGAATCCGCGGCGGAATTTCGCACCGTACTGTACGCGCGTTGATTCCCTCTTCCTCTCGGACGATGAACGCAATACCTCGCTCTCTCGCTCTCTCTCTCTCTCTCTCTCTTTCTCTCTCTGACCGCTCGGAGAACACACGTACTGCTCGCACCACGGTCGTGCACCAACTAACGCGCTACTCGCCGGGCAAGACGGCGTCGGTGCACGACTATAGATGGCGCGTAACCACTCGGCGCGATTGGTCAACAGTTCGGTATTCGCAGGTGGGTACGATATTACGTCGGGAGAGCGGGCACGCGCGCGCGCGCGCGTGTATGCGTGCACAAAGAACGCGTAATGTTACACATACAATTGTTGAATCTTTTTACACATCCCATATGTGCGCTGCCGATGTAAGATCCCGTTAAAGTGAAAATCACGTTTCGATGAAAACGCACGGGCTAAAGTATTCATGAAAGTGCATCTAACTGTGAAAATCTCTGCTGTTTTCGATGCGAATGCGATACCCAGATAGAACACAAAGTCATATAAAAGTCAAAATGACGTCAAATAATATCATTTTCATGACAATTTCATGACAATAATGTCAAAATGATATCATCTTAACATCGAAATAATTTTGTGTTCTACCTGAGTATCATGAAACAGTAATAAATAATAATTATGATAACCCAAGTAGCAGACTCACGTCAAAATAACGTGAAAAACTGGTCATAACTGGTCGATTGACGTCAAGTGACGTCTTTAAGATCCTTGTGACGTCCTTGTGACGTCTTAATGACGTTTCTATATGACGTCTTAATGACATATTATTGACGTTTAGAGACTAAAACGTCATTAAGTCGTTTTAAAATGTCATCATCGATCTGCGACATTAGACTGTCATTTTAACGACATTTTTTATCATTCTTTGCTCATTTTTGGTTATAAATTGACCATATTTAGACGTCATTTTGATGTGAGTCTGCTACCTGGGAATTTGTGAATTCGTGCAGCTTTTATGGTAAAAATACCAATGCCTGGACACATACCCAATTCTGGGCATTCTTATTGTCTTGGTCTTCTCAAATACGAATATTTATACTTTTAACATAAAACATATGTACACATTTCATGTTGAGATAAAACATCGTAATCTAGAAAATAATCAATAATTTTGATAATTCTTGAGATCTTACGCACAGAAAAATACCATTCTACACCTAAGAAAAACTATCGCTTAGTTCACCTTCTTTCTTTGTAATGGTCACCTTCGACGAAGAATATTTTCTTAATAATAATTTCCAAATATATATTTTTCGCGCGAATCTCGAGATAATCTAACGGAGCTACACACGAGATGCAATGTTATGTCGATAGTAAACAGCACACAAGCCTGCTTCACCAGACTTCCCGACGAACGTATGGTCAAACAATAGTGACAGGGCGAAAATAGGATGTATACCTTAAGACACACGCGGGAGCACACAAAACATCCGTATGTAATGCCGTATGATTGCACGCTCATTCACTTCGAAACGTCGCAGAGGTACCACTTCCGTGACCGGTCTGTATTGTAGGCACGTATCATCCCCACCGCGTGTGTGTGCAATCGCGTAGGTGTACGATGCAATGCGCTAATAGCACCGATCGCAAATAGCCGCTTCGCCGTCGCGTCTACCTTCATCCTCTGATTACTCTTCCGGTGTGTTTCGTGTGCGGGGCCAACGCGCGAGATGCACAGGTATGCACTCGTGATCGGAAAGGTTGTCTGGTTTTTTTTTGATAACTTCCCGAGTCGAAATTTTGAGTTGCTATTCTGACGTTCTTAAGGATAGTTTGTGTCTACTTAGACGGTTTATAACCTAGGTAAAACTTACTTTAACGATATTGATACTCATTAACTTCTCTTTTGAACCTTTAACTCTAGCTTGTCAAAATTTTGACGCTACTTTGACGCTCTTAAGAATAATTTGAGCTTACTTAAGTAATCTAGGTGAAACCTATTTTGATGATATTGATACTCTTTCCGAGTCGAAATTTTGACCCTATGTTGAACTTTGAATTCTATACCGCAGTAGGAGCTAAGATACCAAAGTAGGTTTAATTCTAATGATATAATTTATTCCTATTTTGACCCTGATGATGTCTGAAATATATGTAACAAATAAAATATATATTTTGTATGCTATTTGACGTTTCTGTTTCGTTATTTATTAAATTTTTAATATAATAAAATACATATATTCTATGGAGGAGCTAAAGCTTCAATAGAGTTTCGCAACTGAACTTATTTTGCTTCCTAAGATCCTATTATTATACAATCTACTTTGACGCTAAAGAAAGCAAAAGCGGAAATTTCAGATAGCATCAGGGTCAAAGTAGGAATAAATTATATCATTAGAATTAAATCTACTTTGCTATCTTAGTTCCTACTGCGATATAGAATTCAAGGTTCAACATAGGGTCAAAATTTCAACTCGGGTTTAGACACCTATCCTTCTTGTCCAATGAAAGAGCGCTTTTATTGGAAAATAAACTCTCCCAATGGACGAGACGGGTAGGTTCCTAAACTTACAAAAAAGGAAAAAACTAAATAATTTTCCCAACCACTAGGGTAAAGTACATACTGTAAGTGAAGTTGTTTGCTTCGAGTATTTCTTAGAGATTGACGAAATTTTCAAGTATCTGCAAACTGTCTTGAGAGTCAAGTAAACATACCAGCGAAATAACTTCTGTTACTTAGCAAAAGATCTGTTACTTCTTCGAAAAAGTATGATTAGCTGAAGAAAATTACCATTTCTACTCGAAATGCCTGTATTGTAGATCCCGACCAGTTATAAACGCGTGAGTAGTTCTGAAAGGAAGCCATGCTCTTCCTCTAAGAGAAGTGCAATTTCTCCTGAATACTACAATGGGCAGCCACAGCTGTACTAACATAGTTAATTTCCCGAAAGAGAGTGTCTGTCATTATGCAATACCTCGGCTGAAATTTGCGTGTAGAGTTGCAGCAGAAAAATATCACTTTCGTCGTTGGTCGTAATTGGTGAAAGCATGTCCATTTCACCGTGGACGAGTTCACGTGGCTGT
Source organism: Odontomachus brunneus (assembly GCF_010583005.1). Classification (NCBI taxonomy): domain Eukaryota; kingdom Metazoa; phylum Arthropoda; class Insecta; order Hymenoptera; family Formicidae; genus Odontomachus; species Odontomachus brunneus. The sequence continues at coordinate 3,374,836 of NW_022639459.1, read as the reverse complement.
AATAATGATCGACCGTATGTCACGATGTTACATTAACGAACGTGTTTACTTAGCAGCGAAGAGGAAAGAAAAATCCTTAACTTTTGAACTTGTTTTGCTCTTTGTTTATGTGATCATCAAACTTTTCCTCTTATACTGAGAAAGAGTACTTGAAAATTTATTTTCATGTGTGTTTATTTCACAGAAATAAACTTTATTTTACAGAAATAAACTTTGTTTCGCAGGAATAAACTTTATATACTACATGGAAAAAAAGATTTGCTAATATATGGATAACTAAAAATATTAACTGCAGGAACAAATTTTCTTGCTTTTATAGTAAAAGTTATTTAGTTGTGATAGCTAAAAGATTTGCTAATATATATATTATTAATATATATATTAGCAGTATTTTTATACATTAATAATATATATATTAGCAAATCTTTTAGCTATCACAACTAAATAACTTTTACTATGGAAGCAAGAAAATTTGCTCCTGCAATTAATATTTTTAATTATCCATATATTAGCAAATTTTTTTTCCATGTATAAATAAATTTTCAAGTATTTTTTTCTCAGTGTATTTAACTTTGGTTAATTCTTTTCCGTGCAGAAAATACACATAATTCTGTGTCCTCGATTGAAACATTCCACATCCACTTAACAATCTTAACAATCTGTCTTTCGATTATGCGAATATTATGGTTGCAACGAATACAACGTTCCTCCGAAGCGCCGGCGGATTTCTTATCTCCGTGTGCTCGATCATACCGAAAAAATGTCAGGAGTGCTTCTACTCTTTTACATCGTCAAACAACCGCAGCGATGGCCGCGGTCACCGTTAATGTTCCGCGAGCATGCAGAGTGCGTTCCCGAGTGTGCGTATCGATGTGCGCGTGTCGGTTGCAAAATCGACGGATCGCGAAATCCGCGCTGATCCGCGCGCGGAATATCGCGCGAGGAGGATACGCCGCGTAGGAAGGATAACGCAGCGCGGGCTGAATGTTAATTTAGAAACGGCGGGTTTCTCTCCGTTTGCAAAATCGCGGTTGGTCAACTCCTCGAGCCGAGGCTTATCCGTCTTACGAGAAGAGGCCGTTGGTCACGATTATCGTGACACGATCTAGTGCACATATAAAAAAAAAAAGACTCACGCAGCGTAAAGTGGATCAAACGTATGATGAATTAAGGAATCCTCCTCTGACTTTCCACTAATATAACAGAACGTAAATGACAAACGAAACAAGCATAGGATATAAGAGCTGCAAATAGTTTCGTTTTGTAAAGAGAGAGATTTTTGTAAATCATATAATTCTTATGATTCATTTTAATAATTTACTCGCCGCATATATTTTTAACGTAACCGGTATAATTTATTTCCGATGTAGAGGAGGTATCGCGCGAGAGATACCATAATTACTCGCGGTAGTTACGAAAGGATTAAGACGTGCTCCCAGATGCATATAATTAACACTGGATATCTGATTTATCATTGCGTAAACACAGAACAATCGTTCTCATATATGCGGTGCGAACGATGCATCTTCGGATATAAACTTTGGAGGATTTTTACGAGACGCGCACCCGTACACAAGCATATAAGCGAGCCTTTTGTGAAATGTAAATTGCGATTCGACGTAATTTTGCGGGCTGACGAGACGAGACGAGAATACTTTATATAACTGTTTGTGCCTGACTGCTTGTTTTCTTTCCTTGTATCAGTTAAACTTAGCAGCTTACTCGAAGTTTACAAAATATTTCTATTATCGTGATTAACGAGTAAGTCTTGCATATACAACAGAAATATGTTTTCACACACAGACAAATATTTCGCGTATAATTCACGCATATCTGTAAATATTATTGCTCGATACAGATATATAATTCCACGTAGATGTAATTATTTAATAAAAAAAAATGTTTTTAGCAAAAATAAATCATTTTCCAAAACATCAAAAGCCTTCAAAAGTATGAAATAATTTTGATTATTTCCGCAAAAATTTGACTATTAAGTCGATAATCATGCCTTTTTTTATTATTTATCTCCTTAAGATTGTATAGTTAGTTATCTACCTAATTTATCTTTTTCGCGCCAATTTCTAATATCCTTAGAATATTAGAATAGGATTATAGGTACATAGGAATATTGAGTCAAAGTTATTACATACTTCTTTTCAGGACTTTTGGAATTTCTGAAAAAATGGTCTATTTCTGTTAAAAATTTTTTATTTTATACTTTTTAACATTTTTTATTTTATACTTTTCAATTATTTATTAAAAGTTTGTTTCTGAAGTCGATTAAAAATAAAAGTTTCGTCTTGTGTACTTCTACATGTTCCCGGATCTTCAAGAAAGTAATGGAGTTATCGAATTTCAGGCTATTCTGACAAACTCGGATAAAATGACTAATATAAGTAGGATGTAAATAATATACCGAACAAGCATAAAGTATGCAAATTCGGACAAACTCACCTTGATCTGAAATAAATGCGCGGAAGGAATGCGATTGTGCGATTTTGAGCGCGAGAAATTTACGAACAACGTGCAGGGAATACGATCGTGCGGAGTGGTGAAGAAAGACAACGACATAATGGAGGATTCTCGGTCGGGCGAGTGACCTTGTTTAATCGAGTTGACCCTAGCCGGTGATTAAACAAATTGGAAAGGTCTCGTGGATGTCAGAGTAAGATCTTGCGTAGGGATCATGGTGTTTGCGAGTGTAATTTTGAAAATACCACAGATTAACGAACACTTTAACGAACACTTCGCTGCTTTCATTCCCAAATTAATGAGAGAAATCGGGTACGTAACAAAGAATTCTGATAACCTATTTGAGATACTTCCGCGATAAAACGGACGTAATGCTGGTAAATTGAATTTATAAAGGTGTACGTATAAGCATGACGAGAGAGAGTGAGAGAGAGAAAAGATAATAAGTAGATTATAACACTATCAATCAAATGTATCATGCATATTCTTTTTAAAAGGTGTGGTACTCGTACACACAAGTCAAGGTAATAATATCTTTATGACTTCTGACAACTTCGCGTCGGCCCCGAGAGAATTTTTAAACGATAATTTTCATTTTAATTACTTCACTTTTACTGGCAACTTCGTTAAATATCTTGATAAAGATATCTACATTCGTTAAATGCATATCTACTCATGGTATTTCTCTACTCTTCTGTCCAGTTTCAGAAGTTATATAACAATATTTTCAGCGTCGGCAATTATTTTTAATCGACTTCGAAAATTTTTAGCAAAATAAAATTTTTTAAATTTTTACGAAATAAATTGTAATAAAAATGAGCTTCCTTCAAAAATCCTAAAGAGTGAAATAATTTCGGATTAACGTTCGTGTGTATCTACAATCTCATTTTGATGTTTAAATGATATTAGAAGTCAGCGCAAAAAAAAACAAGCCCAAAATAAGTAACTAACTATGTAATTGCACGAAGATAAGTAATAAAAAAGGCATGATTATTGACTTAATCAGTCAGGTTTTCGCGTCGACTTCTAACATCGTCAGAATTATCGCCGACGGAGCTCGACTGAACAATAGCGCTTTCGATAAGCGACAATATTTAGAAAATGCGGGAAACGAATAATTGTTTTCCATATCGGAAAAGAGTCCAATGAAAAAAACAATTAACGCGAGACGATTGTCATTACCTCGTCATGATAATCTAATCTCGAGTTAATCTCGACTAGAGCCTGTTTTAGCCTGAGAGAACAGCGCAATCGGAAAGTTCAGCTATCGCAAGCTGGTTTCCTTTTAATAACGCCGGTAATATTATCTCGATCGATTATCTCGAAACATCGATAGTGTGCGCGGCGTTATGCGTAGAATCTTCGCGTTTAAATTTAATTGCGGCAACGGAAACGTTTCTGCATTTTTACCAAGATTATCGATAATACGCAAGAGAAAACGAGTCAGGCAAGTAATGACAGTTGTACCTTCCTTCAATACTTCTCTCTCTCTCTCTCTCTCTCTCTCTCTCTCTCTCTCTCTCTCTCTCTCTCT
>NW_022639459.1:3359236-3367998 GCF_010583005.1 Odontomachus brunneus | reverse complement strand
TCTCTCTCTCTCTCTCTCTCTCTCTCTCTCTCTCTCTCTCTCTCTCTCTCTCTCTCTCTCTCATTCATCCCTTTCTATCCATTTCTTTTCTTTTAAAGTCATTTTTTACATTTTTTTCATTCATTTTCAATCAAATTCATTTATTTCTATTTTTTTCTTTCAAAGTCTCTTAATGTTTCTCTCTCTCTCTCTCTCCCCACCCCATTTCTCTCTGTCTCTCTTTCTGTCTCTATCTCACGCGATGATTGCGCAAGTGAGAAAAACGTGTCTGCATCGCAAGGATATCCGGATATAGCGCCTACTTGCCGAATGCCAAATATGTTTGACGAAGTGATTTGGATAAGCCCGATTTGTCCGTGAGTGACGTAAATGGTGGACGCGTGTATTTTAGGATATACATACGTGCGTTGGAAAACAAATGATTTCTTATACGACGAAGAGTCGGAGCAGATGCAATTATCCCTTTGACATTAGCAGTTCAAGTTAGGAACAAACATACCTAGTCGGTCATTGGCATTTTTTTTTTTTTTTTTATTAGCCGATTAGTTCGCGTGCCGACACACGCGCGACTAAACTACGACTAAAACTAGAGATCAGATTAGTCGTGAGAGTCATTGCTTAATCATTAACTCCAAGCACACTTTTCATGTATATTTAAAGCAAACGTAAGAGTTGCAGTTGTTGTATAATTCTTTGCAATAACTTTGTATGATTCTTTGAATGTTTGATATCTTCATTTTAACCTCTCGATGTGCCGAGGCTGCACACACGTGTGTCCTCAAAATATATGTTGACTGAATTAGCACGAACAAACAGATTCGTTGGCGTGCACAAATCTGTCGTGTAAATGGATTATCGTCGTTATAAATAGACGCCGCGGCATCAGGTGGAGATTACTCCTATCGGACGATAACAATTGAATCTTTTGCCACGCACGGCCATGACAAAAATGTGTCGCGACAACTCACAAAATCTATTATCGGCTATCGATACTCGAGATGCGGTAATAAAATAATATAAACAAGCGTATTAATTAGAGGACGCATAATTAGTAAACTACACGGAAAAAAAGGTTTGGATGAATTAACCAAATAAAATGGATATGAAAATATGAACGATCCAGAAATTTCGATTGAAGTAACCTGAATTCTGTTTAAATCAATCAAAAGTCTTGTTAACTTAAACAGAATTCGGGTTACTTCGACTAGATATTTGGTTAATTTTCCTTTTTTTCCGTGTACAAAACGAGATGCCATTCTTATATAATCGCGATTTGTACGCGAAATAAAAAAATGTCTCGTGAATTATTTTAGATTATTAATATTATGTTTACACTGGCAAAAATATTTTAATCACTATTTTTTTTTTATTGCATTGTTTTGAGAGAGATGTCTATGATTTTATCTAATAGCCTCTTGATTATGTGGCATTTAAGTAATTCAATTTTGATATATTTTGAAAACTTTTCAATAAAATTAACATCCATAATAAAAATCTTCGGCCGCGATAACAGGATGATATAGCATTTCTTATCGTTTTTGTGATAGAGTTTGCGCCTGATTCCCATTCACATGAACTGAGACTTTGTTCCGTTGTGGTGGGAGAAATACGGATTCTAGAAAGAAAGAGTCGAGTAATTTCGTCTGATGATAGACTTAGAGCATATAATGACTTCGTTTTATTTTCCTGGAAGATTTTCACGCGGCTTTCCCTCGCGCGGCGCCGTTCGCTACGATTTGAAAGCACAAATCGCCGGTTTCGATCGAGATAAGAACCGTCTTTATTTTCAATCAGAATATCGCCGCGCTGCTCAATATAAAACGAACGCCGTGTGTCCGAGTAATGCGTGAATCTGTGCGCGCGATCTCGGCTTTGCGTGAAAAGGCGCGGATCGGCCGCGAGCGATTACACATCGCGTTACAGCTCGCACGGGAATACATATATCGACGTCACAGTGTAAGGCAATCTCTCGCCGATTATAAACGTGCATTTCCTTACGGAGAAATTTCAATTTCAAATCGGTCGCCAATGTGACCGATTACGCGGCGACGCCGCTCTTCAGCGGCCGCATCCAACAACTACTAACGATCGCGAAGAATGGCGCTTATGATGAAAGATTCATCAGCCACCGTGTATAAGTAATGTATCAGGGCGAGTCGCGTGAGATAACGTCTAACTCGTTTCGCGACATACGATCGGCGGATTCGATCTACCGCGCGATCGTCCTTGCCGCATTCTACGAGCGCGCGCCCAGAAATCCTCCCCACATTTCCCGCGACATTATTAAATTCACGAAGGACGCGCCTCGCGCGCAAATTGTGCTCTTGATATTTCACGCTCGTAACCACGGAGACCCGAAGGGATTATTTATTTGCTCGCTCGCTTGTTTATTTATTTATTCGCGGAATTTTGATGTAAGATATCGGATGCGCCAACGGCAAGTATTAATTGGATCAGACGTTATTCGATATATTAATTCCTCATCGTGTGCATGTACATGCGCGTTCACGACATAATAACAGATTATTATTTAATTATAATATTAATATCTGCTAATCTCTCTCTGTCTCTCTCTCTCTCTCTCTCTTCCTCTGCCAGTTGTGAGCGATATACCTGGTAGTCATTTGACTTACCTACGAGATATTTTTGAGGTGCGCAATCTTGGAAAATAACCGCGAGTGTTATTAGTATTTTATGACTACGAGTTATGGCCCGAGTCGGAATTTTAGTTTCACACTGCAACCTTCCTGCAAATCCCTAAGTTTCAGTTGCTGAATTTATAAAACCGGCGGAGGTTAACAAAATGTATAACTGTGCGAGCTATTGTTTCGTCTTGATGATACACTGAGAGTAATAATAGCACGGCAATTACGAATAAAGAAAGTTTATCGCTCCATTAATCCTATTTATTGCCCGTATTATATAATATTTGCTTACCCGTCACGTACTCGATTTGCAACTGAGTGATTTACATAATTAACACATTGTTAATGGAAATTAAGAATGGACATTGAATGCAGATAGAACATTAAGATAATTGAATATTCTACAATTTTGTTCTTTCAAGTTCAATAGCATGCGAAGACTTAATGTGAAATTCAATTTTCGATTCAAATATATGCTCTTGAATGTTCGTTGTGGCGTTATAAGAGAGCGGTATCTCAGAGAAAATGCTCGCGCGAGCATCTCGGACGAAGTTCTCGTTTCGGAATACTTCTGGCTAGGTGAAAGCAGTGCACTCCGAGTGAAAGTCAAATTCACCGCACCCGCACGTCTCTCGGAACTCATAAGTATTATTAATCGACAGGATGAAGAAGCTAATGGTAAGAGCCACTACGCGAGTTCCCGCGCGAAGCAATGCCGATCCGAGAGCGAAAGGATCGCATAAATGAAGTGTTGATAAAGTGTCCTTTTCGTTAGATTTCTCTCGAAATGTTAAGAAAAATTTAACTGTAAATTCATGCAAGAAATATTCGAATTATTTATCAAAGAAAGCACTCTAGGTAAATTGAGATCGCCTTATGCACTTGTAAGAATGCATACTCAATTTTTCACTCTTCAAATCTACATAGAAAAAGGACGTTCTTGTTTGGGAAATATTTTTATTTTTTACATGTTAATCTTCAAATGAGGCGTTAAACGAAAATAAGTTTTCACTTGCATCGATACATTTTATATTCAACTCAAAAAACAAATAATTAAATTCAGGACGATAATATTCTTCTAACTAAATTATATATTATTGCTAATATATGAAACAATTATTGTTTTATATGAAAAAATGATTGTTAATTTGATTAATTTTAGTAAATCTGGGACATAACACACATTTAAAAATATCGTGTTCCCAATTCATTATTTTGTGCTTCCCATTAATGAAAATTATCCTTAAATAATAAGAACACAAGTTTTTTTTCGTTAAGCCATGTAAAATATATTCTTGCAAATATCTTGCAAGTAACGCTGCATAATCTCATTTAAAGATTAACATGTAAAAAATAAAGATAAACTATATTATTTGTTTCCAAACAGAAATGTCCTTTTTCTGTGTACATAATGAAATTCAAAAATATTGATAAAAATCGAATTACTGAATTTACAGCTGAGGAACTATCTTTATATATAGCGAAAACTAGTTTGATATTTAAATGAAACCGACAAAAGGGCTTTTAAGGTTTTTAAAGGCGGTTTATTTTTATTAAAAAAGTTTTTCATTCCACATTTTTTAATTATTTACAGGAGATTTGTTATTGAAGTCAGTTAGAAATAAAACTTTTGTCTTGTATTTCGAGATGTTCACGGATTTTCAAGAAAGTAACGGAATTCTGTCATTTAAAGTTAAGAAGAAGAAGAACAGAGCTATTGTATTTACCAAAGCTGCGCACTTGTTTTCTTTATTAGAAGGTATTTCTTTGTTAGAAACAGTTTAAAAATCTTCTGAACTGGGTATAAACCGGTTTGGCCGAATCCGGGATAAATCAGGGTCCCGGACAGCAGTCGGAAAAATTCGTGATGTAGGGTGAAAACCCGAAACGGTCCCGGAAAAAACAGGACGTCCAGTCACCTTACTACAGCTAAGAAAGAAACAAACATCGGTGGTATTTCTCTTTAGATGCAAATGTACGCGTACAAAATTAAACACAATTAAACAATCTGTTTTCCTGTAGAGTTCAGAGCGCAGCTGAAATACTATCATACCCCGAGAAACGACGAAAATCTCCGATCAGGCCGATATATACGGCGCGTGGATTCGCATTCCGGAACGTGTCGCTCGCGTCGCGCTGCGATCGCCCGCGTCTACGATGCCCCTACCGTGCGGGCAGCCGTCAGCCGCATTCCACCTGTCAGAAGGTGGTCGCCTAAGCATCGCTTTGCGCGAGTCCCGAAAAGTAAAGCCGGGATCTGACAGCCAGGATTTTCGGCAGCGCGCGGAATCGGCCGGTTCGGCCGGAAATTCTCGTAATCTCAATATGGCAGTGGTTGTCTGTCGCGTGCACACACACTCACGATACACCCGTTCACCGCACGCGCGCGAATATGCACTGCTGCGGGACACATACGTGTACGTGTACTCACCGATCTAACGGCCATCGTCCATCGGCTGACCGCGCCGCATTCCGCGCTGTGGCTCGCTCGCAGTCGTGGAAGGTTGGAGTCCCGACTGGAGTCGTCGCGACCCGAAATCCGCGATCTCGAGAATCCAAGCCGCTGCTGCGAATTCGCGATCCTCGTCGCCCGAGCTCCTTCGACGCGACCTGCTCCTGCCGTCGCGCGTGTCGATGCTCGTTGCTCGCACTTTGACGGTGTTTCTCGCGTTTTCACAACTGCAACATCGAGCGCAAATCGCGTTGGCCGTTACACTGAGGCGCGCGCGCGCGCACCGTACGATCGGTATGAAGTTGCAGTCGAATCGAGAAATTCCGGAACGCAACCTCGCGACGTGAAAGACGAGACGCAAACCGATCGCCCGAGCGACGCCACCGTAACGCAACTGGTCGCCGGTTGGTAGGGGAACTGAGGGGAACTGAACCGACTTGAGACGGGGTATTGATAGGCTATGTACGCGGCGCGGGGCAAGGGGGGAAGCCGCGCGATCAAGGTGGGGTAGGGCGTGGGACGGTTGGAAAAGGGAGAAGAGAAGGGCCTCTTCTCTCTCGGCTGTAATGCAAAGGAGAGAGAGGGCGCAGGTGTCTGTATACACCGGCCTTTCCAGGCCCTTTTACGTTTCTAAAATAAATCTATCGCCGGTATTCATAGTATAGTCAGAATGATATATTTAAGACCGTTCTAAGTTCACTTTCAAATACTCCATACCCAATGAAATGATTCGTACAGCATCTGAAGATGAACTTAGAATGGTTTTAAATATAAAACTTGATTATGAATACCACCCTATGATAGAATCTTCTACACACAGAAAAATATCATTTCACTGCTAAGGAATGCGATTGCTCTATTTATTTGCTTCCTTTTAAGTAACGGTTCAATAAACTTTAACTTTAACAAAAATATTTTCCTGATAACAGTCTAACGATATACTTATCGCAAATCTTAAAAAAATATTTATCACGTTATCATGTATATAAAAAAGAATTTGTTCTATTTCTCTACAAGAATCTCAGATAGCACAGAGAATTAAAAAAGAATTCAGTCGTATCCCAGGTGACGTCATAGACGTCTTAATGACGTCTTTAGACGTCACTTTGCTACCTGAGATGTCACAATTCTGAGTTTATATTCAGAGGCAAAAAAAATTCTTAAGAATTCAGTTCAGTGAAAAGAATTTTTTTTATATCTAAAAATGAACTCAGAATTGGTGACATATGACCGAATTCTTTTTGAATTCTCTGTATTATATCTGGGATGTCATAAAATATATATTGAATGTAGCAAGAGAACTCCCCGAATTTTTCTTTCACAGGTTTCAAAATGTTAGACACCTTCAAGCAAAAAGAACATACTTTACTTATGTCTGGTAAAATATATGTTTCGAACAAATATTTCTGGTTTCCAATAATTTGTCTTAAACGGTCTTCACATAACTGTTATTATATTCAATTTATAATATTTGAAATTGATTTTGGTTTAACGCGATTTGTTGGATCAATATTGAAACATTCGGCATATTTTATAGCGCCATGTGATCAAAGAATTAAACTTTTAGGATACTGTTAACTTAATTTTACGTTGGCGGATCGAGGAAAAACTGTTCGGTCGAACATATCATGTAATTACGGTAAATCTCGTCGAATCAGGAAAATTCTGCCTTACGTAAACAGTGATAATCTATTCATGACCGACTGACGTTTGATAATAGCATAACATTTACTCGAACAAAGCTGTGGAGAGAAGCGAGAACGATACCTTTTAATGGTCAGCTGAAGGTTCTGCCAGGAAAATGCATCTGGGCTAAGTACTTGCGCGCAGCGCAATTCCCTTCATTTGTGTTTACAATGCGTGACTAACGTTAATCTTTTTCGTTCGTGGCGCGGGCGCTGCAATGTCGCACAGCAGGTGTAATTAAGAAATTCCAAGAAACAACTAGGTAGGAGAGCATTAATAGTGGCGTCGCCGTATAATGGCCATTGTGCATTTCTGCAAGACATAACGGAACTTTACCAAACAACACCTTGACTCAAAAGATGCCCGAGGTACGGTCAAATAAATAATTTGGCATCTTACTTTATATATTTTTATATTCGAGTAACCTGTGCATAGCAGTTTCAAATGTATCAAATGCAGAACAAGCAGGACACAGGAGGACTGTATCTATAATAAGTGCGCAAAACACGTTTTAGATAGACATACTTTAGAAATTACGGTATTAAAATTATGGCAATATTACAGCAATATTTCAATGCCATGAAAGTTGCTGCTTATTTTGCTGGAAAAAGAACGCAATTAATCTGAAATTATTGTAGTAATAAGAAGTAAATACCTTGATTAAACATTGTGCTGTTGCAAATTATACTGTTTTCTATTGCTGAACTAATATACACTTTCGAAATTTAAAAAGAGATAGATATACAGATGAAACAAAAACAAGAGAGAACTAGTGCAGCCAGTTCAGTAATAGAAAACAGACCCTATATATGAAATGTTTACTTGCTATATTTAGCATTTCTGTCTATCTGGAATGTGATGCTTAACGTGCCATTCAATTCTCTATTCATCCAACGTCTGATCCAACGAAATGAACTCACTTCAATTTTGCACATTTAGGCGTTGCTTAAGCACATGTTGCAATCGAACGACTTCGGCACTATGTCACTTGATTCAGTGGCTGACCTACATGCAGAAATTCGCTGAGCGTATATGCGAATAGTTCTTTATTAAACAGATAAATCGTGATAGAAGACTAAGTGCACGAATGTAAAGAGACTTTTGAGAGAAAGGAAGCTGCATACTTATTCATTTTTAGCTCGTTTCTTCGTTAGTCGAGTCAAACACGCGCCTCTAGTGACGTCTTATTTTCGGCATGTTGTAAATGAGGTTGATGTATTGCCATCTATCGGCCGTTCCTCATATTTTGCGAACTATCGTGGATAGAGTAGAGATTTCCGGTTGCATCATCCCGGATATGCAGCCACCTATATATCTTTAGTGTACCTAACCTGATCTGACCAGTCTAACTACATAGTCCGGCTATATCACATGTTAGCTGTTCGAGATCGCTGTGACGACGAGTTGAGATACTTTGATTTCTTTGTTCGAATAGTTTTGAGTAAATTAAGAGATTTTGTAGTAAAGTTAAAAAATATTAACTGAGTATCATATATCTTTTGAAGAAAGACAAATACACGTTAAAAAAGAAAGAAAAAACATTCCGTACAAATACCGGCAACCACGTGTTTCACAAAAGAACATTAACAAATTTTTTCTTATAAAATGGCATCAATAAGCACACTATTAAATTCATGCGATCGAAATTCGAAAGAGTTCGAATTATTAGTACATGATTTAATAGTTAACAACAGCGACGTGCCATTTGATAATCGAGAGGTAAAAAATATCTTTTCATTTTGTACAAAAAATTCATACGATGCAAATGATTAAAAAGCACTTTGATTAAGTTAAACAATATAATGGCGAAAGATGATCATTTTATTTACGTGAAAATTTCACGTGCTGCTTATAATATACGTTATTATAATTTTTTTTTATTTTTACCTTTTTGGCTTTGTCCTATGATAACATTTTTATTGAGAAATTAAATCTCAATCTATATATATATATATATATATATATATATATATATATAT
>NW_022639459.1:3355489-3358063 GCF_010583005.1 Odontomachus brunneus | reverse complement strand
TTTTTTTTTTTAAGTGTATTATGTTTTTATGATTTATCTATGTTTTTTTCTTTCAGAACGTACAGAATATAGTGATACCTTTATTGTATAAATTCTACTTGAGCCATTCTGCAAAAAGTTTTTATAAGGATCACAATAAATGCCGCTTGGAATTATTCAAAACGTTAAGGGCTTTACAAATGAATCCACATACTACATTGATATCTCCTATAGAGTACTATTTGGAAATATCACATAAAGCAGCTTATGATGTTGATTTAAATATTGTGCAAGAAGCAAGACTCGCATTAGCCGAATTGGAAAAAATTATACATCCTATTGCCCCCACATTACAATTACCGCTACAAAGGTAAATAATGTCAACTATATTCGTATTTTGTACTTTGTACATGTTGTTTATTCACAAATGTATTATTTTTTTCATTCAGATTGCTCGCTTAGTTCTTCAATCTAACACATTGTCGTTTTCAGGATTTAATTATTGACATTAAGTAAGAGAAGGCTATTAGATCTTTATTTTAGAAATTTGTAAATATTTTCTATTTGCAGGGATAGTGATAGTGAGTTTCTTCTTGAAGATCAAGTAGAAGAAATTACTATTGCTGGTACTGCAACTAATTCACTTAAGAGAAACGGAAGTGAACAAGAACTTTTTGAGGAAACAGATGCAATGTCATCTACATGTAAAAGATCAAAAATAATCGTGCCAAAACATACAGGAACTAGACAGGATAGAAACAATACAGAACCAGTCGAAATAGCCGATAACGAGAAGAATTTTAATGAACATCAAGCAGATCAGAATTCACATGAAAATACAAGAAATTTATTACAAAAAAGAGATCAAGTAGACAATGAACTTACAAATGTTAATACCGAAACCGGAATGGAATGTGAATCAGTTGCATGTGTTACTATAGATGATACGGAACAATGCGAGTTACTTGAAGATTCGCCACTTGCAGACGAAACAGATAAAATATTAGGAAGTTCTCCAATTGCTGAAAAAATGCAAAAAAAGATAGCAGAAGAGGCAATTCAGCAAGAAGAAGAAGAATCAGATGATAACCTAGAGACACTTAAACTATTCAGTGATATTTCATAGACTGTCCTGTTCTTAAAAATTGTTATTAGATAAATTTATATATATATATATTTATATATTTATTTATTTATTTTTGCAATAATAGTATATTATTAAAAAATAAAAAGTGGATGCGAAGTTGTTTAGCCCATGAATGGTATTGACGGTACAGGCACCTTTGAAAGTAGCCCGTTCTGTGTTTTTTTTTGCACCGTATCCTTGTTCGATCCGTCGTTATTTCGATTTGTCGATTTTCCCGTGTTGTTAACGTCAGATTTGGGATTGACAACAAATCCGCCGAATGTGTTGAGCGGCTGCTGAATTACTGATATTGTTCCCTTAGTACCTTGTTCTATTAATTGCAGAGGCACTTTGTATAGACTACACGCAGGCGATTGTAGTCGGTTAGGCACAACGGTCCATAAGCCCATTTCGCAGTACCTGTCGTTAATATAACGAGTAATTTAACAATATAATTTGCGTTGGTTATTGACTGATATGTAAGATTTCCATTACGTTACCGAAAATTGCTCATGCTTTTCGGAGTTGTTGTAATACTGACGAAAGAATTAGTTTTGTTCGAGTATGACGGAATTATGTCTGGCGACAAAATACTTTTACTTGACATAGTAGGTATATTAAGCGTGCCGCTTCTCGCAAAGTTTGCTATCATATCTGTAAAAATCTCAGTTACATGTTCATCTGCTTCATCTGATTCATCATCCTCGTCCATTTTCTCGCCAGTTATAGTATTTTGGCCGAAGACGAATCCTAAGTCGTCTCCATGATTCAAGTTACCTATGAGAAAATGAATCGCCTTATTGCTACATGTAGAAAATAAAACCATATACTTTTTTAATTAATTATTCCAATTTATACCATCCGATGATTGCTTAGCGTCGACAATCGGTAACCCAGCGAGAAAGTTTTTCCCGTAACTTCTCTTTCCCTTATGATCAAAAGTGTACAAAAAGGCGTTTGCCTTTTTCGACCAGTGATCGACGGTCAAGAATGCCGGGACGTTATAAAGCGAGTCGCCAAGAGCCTCTGCGACTTTTCCAATCGTATTTTGAGAGCCGTCACCTAAGATATTAAAATAGCCACTGAAAGCCTGCGGAACTAATCGTGATCCTTGTTGTATGTTTGGGATAGTGTCTTGCAAGCGCGGCACGAAATCTTTAGTCAAATAATTTGGAATCGTGTTCAATTTGTTTAGCACTTCGTCCTTGTATCCACCGGAAATAGCACCTCCGGTCTCATCTTTCATAACTCCCGTCAGCAGAGGTATAGTTGGAAAATTGTTGAGTCTCAAAGTATCTTCCGGCGATTCAATCATGAAGTTAGGAAGCGATCTTGAAATGATAATAACGGTAAATTTAACCGAGTCAAGGAATGATTGCAGTGCTTTATAGGATTAACATTACCTCTCGTCGTCTGCACCTTCTAAAACAGGACCGGCTCCAAGCAG
Organism: Odontomachus brunneus; assembly: GCF_010583005.1. Lineage (NCBI taxonomy): Eukaryota > Metazoa > Arthropoda > Insecta > Hymenoptera > Formicidae > Odontomachus > Odontomachus brunneus. The sequence continues at coordinate 3,355,511 of NW_022639459.1, read as the reverse complement.
ATTGGACAATCCGGAGATAAAA
>NW_022639459.1:3355038-3355479 GCF_010583005.1 Odontomachus brunneus | reverse complement strand
GATCAAGTAGAAGAAATTACTATTGCTGGTACTGCAACTAATTCACTTAAGAGAAACGGAAGTGAACAAGAACTTTTTGAAGAAACAGATGCAATGTCATCTACATGTAAAAAATCAAAAATAATCGTGCCAAAACATACAGGAACTAGACAGGATAGAAACAATACAGAACCAGTCGAAATAGCCGATAACGAGAAGAATTTTAATGAACATCAAGCAGATCAGAATTCACATGAAAATACAAGAAATTTATTACAAAAAAGAGATCAAGTAGACAATGAACTTACAAATGTTAATACCGAAACCGGAATGGAATGTGAATCAGTTGCACGTGTTACTATAGATGATACGGAGCAATGCGAGTTACTTGAAGATTCGCCACTTGCAGACGAAACAGATAAAATATTAGGAAGTTCTCCAATTGCTGAAAAAATGCAAAAG
>NW_022639459.1:3348546-3355028 GCF_010583005.1 Odontomachus brunneus | reverse complement strand
ATATTTGCAATGCGACAAATTATGATATTTATTAATATATTTGCATTAATAAATTTGATTACTTTTGCAAAATTTCGATAGTGACAGCATCATAGCGGAACTAGCACCGGTGCCGTGACCAAAGGCTACTATTTTATCTGGATTTCCGCCAAAGAAGTGTATGTAATCCCTCACCCAGTCGACGGCCAGTATCATGTCGAACATGCCGTTATTGCCCGGCAATTCCTTCGTACCTGTGCTCAAAAATCCTGGAAAGGATTGCTGACTGAGTTGCTTTTCTCGCTTGTATCGTCTCATGTACTCTTATTCTAAATTCTTGTTATGTTACAAAGTTGTGCCGTAGATTTCAAAGTCATGTCTACGTAGATTATTCTACATAACGTATTCGCTTTTTCTTGTCCTTTTTCATGTAAACAATATAAACTATATGTAGAACCCATGTAGCATCCCAGTAAGCAAGGAAAATTAAATTAACGTTTAGAAACGTTGACTTCATGTGCATTAATTTGGCATTTTTTAATAATATTGCATTTATATTTTTCACATGTTATTTTGCAATTTGATTTTTCTGAATGCTATTTAAACATTTTAAAAACATCACAAAAAATATATTTTTCAAATGTTACTTTAACATTTATTTGAGATCAATGCAACATCTTAAAGATATTTTTGACGATTAAAACGTTATGGCAAGCCTATTTCAACATTACTGAAACTTTCAAATCGCAGTCAAAGTATGTTTATAATGATGTTCGATACAATATTAAACACTACATATTTGACAATATTACAGGTTTTTAAATATCATTGTAGTAACGTTATATTAATGATTTCTTGCTTACTGCGATAAATCTCTAAAAAACTTTCTAAAAAGTTCCCAAGTCCTCCAGAATATTTTTAGAATTTTTTAAGAAATTTTTTAAAGATTTGTGCTATATAGAAATATTGTAAATTACATTAAGATGTACAAGAAAAATATAATTAAATTATGAAAATTACTGTTTTTGTTTTGGATATTATCCAGTAAGCAAGGAACATTAAATTAACGTTTAGAAACATTGACTTCATGTGCATTGTTTGGACATTTTTTAATAATATTGCATTTATATTTTTTACATGTTATTTTGTGATATGATTTTTCTGAACGATGTTTAAACGTTTTAAAAACATTACAAAAAATGTATTTTTTAAATACATCGTATTTTTTAAATACATGTATTTTTCAAATATTACTTTAACATTTATTTGAGATCAATGCAACATCTTAAAAATATTTCTGACTATTAAAACGGCAACTCTATTTCAACATTATTGAAACTTCCAAATCGCGGTCAAAGTATGTTCATAATGATGTTTGATACAATATTAAATACTACATATTTGACAATATTACAGGTTCTTGAATATCATTATAGTAACATTGTATTAATGATTTCTTGTTTACTGGGTAATTATAAATTTAATGTTTAAAACAGAGATAACAAATTGCATGAAATTCTCATTTCATAATGTGATAAATTGCTCAAACAAATTACACAAGATCTCCAGGTGATGTTCTCAGGACGTAGGGACGTTCCCAGAACGTCTTTAGAATGTCTTGTAGAGATCCGTGCTGTTTAGATGATAGATTTAACTTTATAAAAATATAAGCTCTTCTTAATTAATTTTACAGCCGTATGTTTTTGAAACGACACATTTAAATTATTTATTATCTACATAGATAATCTCACACATAGTTTATATTGTTTACGTGTAGACATAGAATATTATAATTGTGCTCAATCCTTTTCTATCATTTTCTATCTATGTTACGCTTTTCTCGTCGCGTCTCTTAATTACCTAATGACCCCAGTCTATATTGTATGGACACAACGATCATCTTCTTCTTAATTAGGTTTCTCATTTCATATTGGCACGCTGACCCTTGTCGAAAACCGCCGCCATGAATCCATATCAACACAGGATACCCGTCGCTAGAATCCGGAAGCGAGGGCGTGAAAACGTTCAGAAAGAGACAGTCCTCATTTCCCACGATTTTATTGCTTCCATAATGATTCGGTTGAGGACAAGGCGGTCCCCAAGTAGTAGCATTGTATTCTCCTTCAAGTTGCACAGGCGTAGCTCGCTGTAAATTGTCTTCTTTCAAACAATACGAACACGCTATCTAAGTCAATTGTATCGGTAAAGTGAAGCATTTGCTTATCCTTTCCAGTCAAAATTTGGGAAGTGTACAACTCCAATATTATTGATGTAAATTATGCAATATATTGTTTTTCGTAGTCAAGCTACATGTAAATTACGTCATTTACTCTTTCCTGTGTTCTGCAGATAGAACTGATATCTTGTATCAAATTCATTAAATTAGGCAGTGGCAGGATACGTGTGCTGAGAGATAATGTGATACTCTGTCCATATCGGTTTTATATTAATAATATGGTGTAAAGGATACAATAAAGAAGAACTTCCTGCTTTTTCATAGGATATATCTACCCAGATAGTATAGAGAATTCAAAAAGAATTCAGTCATATGTCACCAATTCTGAGTTTATTTTTAGATGCAACAAGAATTCTTTTCACTGAACTGAACTCTAAAGAATTGTTTTTGTATCTAAAAATGAACTCAGAATTGGTGACATACGACTAAATTCTTTTCGAATTCTTTTTAAATTCTCTGTGTTATCTGAGTAGTAAATAACAATTAACAGTAACGTTACATCAATTTCCAAAATAAACATATTGAAGTATATTATCTGCTTAGTGATTAGCACAAATACACAAAAATATGTTTTCATACAATAAAAATTTTTTCAATACATGAAAGAAATCATTTAATGCCATGAAAATTGTGCTGATATTCTGATGCTATAAAAATTATTGCTTATTTTGCCAAAAAGAAAACGCAATTAATTCAGAATTATCCCAGACAACATCTCCTGAGGATGTCCTGAGGACGAAGAAATGTCCTCAGGACTTCCTCAGGATGTAACTGACACCTGTGCAGTTAGGGATTGTATTAATAAAAAGTAAATGTTTTGTTTAAAATTATGGCGTAAAAATTAGTATTTTTAAAAATAAGCATATTTTAAAAGTACTATTTTTGCTAGATAGTATAAGTGCCATATAATATATATGTTATATATAATAATAGATATAGATAGATATAATATATATATATATATATATATATATATATATATATATATATATATATATATATATATATATATATATATATATATATATATATATATATATATATATATATATATATATATATATATATATATATATATATATATATATATATATATATATATATATATATATATATATATATATATATATATATATATATATATATATATATATATATATATATATATATATATATATATATATATATATATATATATATATATATATATATATATATATATATATATATATATATATATATATATATATATATATATATATATATATATATATATATATATATATATATATATATATATATATATATATATATATATATATATATATATATATATATATATATATATATATATATATATATACCGCGCTCTAGTAGGAAATTATAACATTAATGTAATATTATTGTTAGTTGCTGTTTATTGGATAGTTTTTATTACTCGCGACTACTTAACGCGATATAGTTTATAGCAGGTCATTGAATTCAATTATAATACAATTGAGTGGATACAAAGCAGACAGCATTAATGTATTCGATTACATACATTGTGATGTATCCGCCCGTTTATATAACGTTTCAATAGCATTCTCACTATGTTATATCTGATACACATTGTACGCATTGGTGTACACTATATAAAAAACTAGAGTGATAATTTAGGACAATATTATGTTTCTGTAATTAAAAAAAAAAACTAATATTTGAATTTGTGGGCTTTTAAATCATTCACATCTTATTGAGTACTTTTAATTTAATTTAATTTAAATTTTTATATTCATGCGTGGTTTTTGATAGACTTTCTTGCAAGTGCAATATAATACTATCATTACTGATGATATTTTTATTCAATATATAGAGTATGCAAATCAATTAAAACTTATTTAATTATGTTAAAAGTACGCGCAAAATATATTATATATATTTATAGATTTCTATTGTTATATTATCAACATTTTACCTGGAATCTATTTTGTCCCGTTGGAGGCTGTCCAAATCTAATTCCACGAAAGGTATAGAATCCTTTATTCAGATCGCGGCTACCGATAATGCGCGCTTGCCGACCATTTTTATTCACAAAAACCACTGGATCGTCTTCGGGAGGCTGCAAGGCCGGCATACCACCGACAATTCTTTTCTGTCTAATTAAATTCACATCTCGTGCGTCACTAAATGAATAAAGGAAAAGGATAAAGAGCAAGCTCACGCGTCTATTCATTTCGAATATGTATGTTGGAATGAAGGAACTTTATTCAAACTCAAATGTAAGTCACGCTTGGACAATCGATATAAGGTTTGGTGGGGGATTCAAGATATTATAGTAACTTACTGAGGAATCGTTGTAAACTCACATTCTTATAAGTTCTAAGTTTGCAGATCTTTTTATACATTTAAATTTATTTATTTATAGGATTAACGAGAAACAGATAAGTAAATAAATAAATGAACTTAAACTTTAATTATTACATAGAACTATTCTCAGCAAACACAATAATATAACAGTTACATCGTCGTAATATAACGGAATGTAATGTGCAATATAACATGTTTGTTACATCCCAGACGACACAAATGTCCAAAATCGAGTCATAAGACATCTTTAAGGCAACTTTAAGACATCTTTAAGACAATACTTTATAAATTTGTCTTAAAGACAACTTAAAGACAACTTAAAGACTTGTTAAAGACGTCTTATGTCCCACTTTTAGACATTGTGCTGTCTGAGATGTAACATATACGTTAGTTGTAATTTCCCACTCAAACGATATTGCAGCTATGTAACAGAAATATAACATGTTACTAAAATGTTATATAGCTGTTATATATATTGCTGAAATGTTAGCTGAAAAATAAATTATTATTTCCCAGTAATTATAAGTATTTAATTGTACGCAAAGATTACAAGCTACCACTCAATTTAAAATATCAATTAATTTGTAAAAGTATGCTCCTTAAAATATTATAATTATATACTTCGTATAAAAAATATTTTATAGCGCTCTTTGAATTCCACCTTCCGCTAAATGTAATCATTGTCAGTAACATTCAGTATGCAACGAAGCAATAATTTTATAATTTACCGCTATCTTGATGTTTTTCATCATTACGCGCGTGTACAGATTCGCAATGAAGTATATTCAATATTTTGATGAAACTGCATTTTTCTGTAGTTACCACTTACATACTGATTTTACACATTTTTATCGACAAATTTATCGACATAAAGTTGTTAAATAGCAAGATTTTCTGGTACACAAAATCCCGTAAGGCCAATGGTCTCTAGTATTATCTCGTCGGTGGTGCAAAACCAAAGTTTTTAAGTTGATGATTCTCAAGATTCAAAAATGTTTTTCAAGTTTAGCGCTATATGGCATATTATATCTATTGGGCGGAAGATGGCGACTTAGATCTTCCGGAATTAGCGCATTGGTTGGTTTCTACAACCTGGCAATCCTGCACTCATTCTCTGTTCGACGTGGTTCGACGGTGGTCTCGTAGGTATGTAATCAAGTATTAGTTTGTAGCAGAATATCCGTTTTTATTTATGCATTCCAATCAAATCCATACGATAAAACTTGTAATTCTGTTTCCTCTGTTTTTTTATACTGTTTTAGATATGCACGATATTTTTATGAATTGAAACGTAAATTTAGTACTTTGAGTCGTTTCGAGGTTAACGTAAGGTGACGTGCACAGCGTGTTGTGTCTAAAAAGTTATACGACTAAATAGTTTTGAGTAAATTAAGAGATTTTGTAGTAAAGTTAAAAAATATTACGAGTAACAAGTAGAAACTGAGTATCATATAGCTTTTGAAGAAAGACAAATACATGTTAAAAAAGAAAGAAAAAACATTCCGTACAAATACCGGCAACTACGTGTTTCACAAAAGAACATTAACAAATGTTTTCTTATAAAATGGCATCGATAAGCACACTATTAAATTCATGCGATCGAAATTCGAAAGAGTTCGAATTATTAGTACATGATTTAATAGTTAACAACAGCGACGTGCCATTTGATAATCGAGAGGTAAAAAATATCTTTTCATTTTGTACAAAAAATTCATACGATACAAATGATTAAAAAGCTTTGATTAAGTTAAACAATATAATGACGAAAGATGATCATTTTATTTACGTGAAAATTTCACGTGCTGCTTATAATATACGTTATTATAATTTTTTTATTTTTACCTTTTTGGCTTTGTCCTTTGGTAACATTTTTATTGAGAAATTAAATCTCAATCGATATATATATATATATATATAT
>NW_022639459.1:3316211-3347597 GCF_010583005.1 Odontomachus brunneus | reverse complement strand
TTTTTTTTTTTAAGTGTATTATGTTTTTATGATTTATCTATGTTTTTTTCTTTCAGAACGTACAGAATATAGTGATACCTTTATTGTATAAATTCTACTTGAGCCATTCTGCAAAAAGTTTTTATAAGGATCACAATAAATGCCGCTTGGAATTATTCAAAACGTTAAGGGCTTTACAAATGAATCCACATACTACATTGATATCTCCTATAGAGTACTATTTGGAAATATCACATAAAGCAGCTTATGATGTTGATTTAAATATTGTGCAAGAAGCAAGACTCGCATTAGCCGAATTGGAAAAAATTATACATCCTATTGCCCCCACATTACAATTACCGCTACAAAGGTAAATAATGTCAACTATATTCGTATTTTGTACTTTGTACATGTTGTTTATTCACAAATGTATTATTTTTTTCATTCAGATTGCTCGCTTAGTTCTTCAATCTAACACATTGTCGTTTTCAGGATTTAATTATTGACATTAAGTAAGAGAAGGCTATTAGATCTTTATTTTAGAAATTTGTAAATATTTTCTATTTGCAGGGATAGTGATAGTGAGTTTCTTCTTGAAGATCAAGTAGAAGAAATTACTATTGCTGGTACTGCAACTAATTCACTTAAGAGAAACGGAAGTGAACAAGAACTTTTTGAGGAAACAGATGCAATGTCATCTACATGTAAAAGATCAAAAATAATCGTGCCAAAACATACAGGAACTAGACAGGATAGAAACAATACAGAACCAGTCGAAATAGCCGATAACGAGAAGAATTTTAATGAACATCAAGCAGATCAGAATTCACATGAAAATACAAGAAATTTATTACAAAAAAGAGATCAAGTAGACAATGAACTTACAAATGTTAATACCGAAACCGGAATGGAATGTGAATCAGTTGCATGTGTTACTATAGATGATACGGAACAATGCGAGTTACTTGAAGATTCGCCACTTGCAGACGAAACAGATAAAATATTAGGAAGTTCTCCAATTGCTGAAAAAATGCAAAAAAAGATAGCAGAAGAGGCAATTCAGCAAGAAGAAGAAGAATCAGATGATAACCTAGAGACACTTAAACTATTCAGTGATATTTCATAGACTGTCCTGTTCTTAAAAATTGTTATTAGATAAATTTATATATATATATATTTATATATTTATTTATTTATTTTTGCAATAATAGTATATTATTAAAAAATAAAAAGTGGATGCGAAGTTGTTCAACCCATGAATGGTATTGACGGTACAGACACCTTTGAAAATAGCCCGTTCTGTGTTTTTTCTTGCACCGTATCCTTGTTCAATCCGTCGTTATTTCGATTTGTCGATTTTCCCGTGTTGTTAACGTCAGATTTGAGATTGACACCAAATCCGCCGAATGTGTTGAACGGCTGCTGAATTACTGATATTGTTCCCTTAGTACCTTGTTCTATTAATTGCAGAGGCACTTTGTATAGACTACACGCAAGCGATTGTAGTCGGTTAGGCACAACGGTCCATAAGCCCATTTCGCAGTACCTGTCGTTAATATAACGAGTAATTTAACAATGTAATTTGCGTTGGTTATTGACTGATATGTAAGATTTCCATTACGTTACCGAAAATTGCTCATGCTTTTCGGAGTGTTGTAATACTGACGAAAGAATTAGTTTCGTTCGAGTATGACGGAATTATGTCTGGCGACAAAATACTTTTACTTGATATAGTAGGTATATTAAGCGTGCCGCTTCTCGCAAAGTTTGCTATCATATCTGTAAAAATCTCAGTTACATGTTCATCTGCTTCATGATTCATCATCCTCGACCATCATTCTCGCCAGTTATAGTATTTTGATCGAAGACGAATCCTAAGTCGTCTCCATGATTCAAGTTACCTATGAGAAAATGAATCGCCTTATTGCTACATGTAGAAAATAAAACCATATACTTTTTTAATTAATTATTCCAATTTATACTATCCGATGATTGCTTAGCGTCGACAATCGGTAACCCAGCGAGAAAGTTTTTCCCGTAATTTCTCTTTCCCTTATGATCAAAAGTGTACAAAAAGGCGTTTGCCTTTTTCGACCAGTGATCGACGGTCAAGAATGCCGGGACGTTGTAAAGCGAGTCGCCAAGAGCCTCTGCGACTTTTCCAATCGTATTTTGAGAGCCGTCATCTTCTAAGATATTAAAATAGCCACTGAAAGCCTGCGGAACTAATCGCGATCCTTGTTGTATGTTTGGGATAGTGTCTTGCAAGCGCAGCACGAAATCTTTAGTCAAATAATTTGGAATCGTGTTCAATTTGTTTAGCACTTCGTCCTTGTATCCACCGGAAATAGCATCTCCGGTCTCATCTTTCATAACTCCCGTCAGCAGAGGTATAGTTGGAAAATTGTTGAGTCTCAAAGTATCTTCCGGCGATTCAATCATGAAGTTAGGAAGCGATCTTGAAATGATAATAAATTTAACCGAGTCAAGGAATGATTGCAGTGCTTTATAGGATTAACATTACCTCTCGTCGTCTGCACCTTCCAAAACAGCCCGGCTCCAAGCAGATTGGACAATCCGGAGATAAAGCCTTGGGCCATCATCCGAATGTTCTCCAACTTGGAATCGGTTTCGATCAGCTTCTCTACTGGTAACTGTCGAAGACAACTCACCATTTCTTGGACATTGTCTGTCGGACAGCCGTTGTCGCGTGCTATGTTTTTCGCGGTGTCCGTTGGATTCCTATCGATCGCGAAGTGAGATAAAATCGAACCCGACATAGCGATCAGACCACTGAAGCTATCTGTAAGAGTGTTAACAATTTGTAAGCGATAAGCGAACGTATATTTGCAATGCGACAAATTATGATATTTATTAATATATTTGCATTAATAAATTTGATTACTTTTGCAAAATTTCGATAGTGACAGCATCATAGCGAAACTAGCACCGGTGCCGTGACCAAAGGCTACTATTTTATCTGGATTTCCGCCAAAGAAGTGTAATCCCTCACCCAGTCGACGGCCAGTATCATGTCGAACATGCCGTTATTGCCTGGCAATTCCTTCGTAGCTGTGCTCAAAAATCCTGGAGAGGATTGCTGACTGAGTTGCTTTTCTCGCTTATATCGTCTCATGTACTCTTATTCTAAATTCTTGTTATGTTACAAAGTTGTGCCGTAGATTTCAAAGTCATGTCTACGTAGATTATTCTACATAACGTATTCGCTTTTTCTTGTCCTTTTTCATGTAAACAATATAAACTATATGTAGAACCCATGTAGCATCCCAGTAAGCAAGGAAAATTAAATTAACGTTTAGAAACGTTGACTTCATGTGCATTATTTTGGCATTTTTTAATAATATTGCATTTATATTTTTCACATGTTATTTTGCAATTTGATTTTTCTGAATGCTATTTAAACATTTTAAAAATATCACAAAAAATATATTTTTCAAATGTTACTTTAACATTTATTTGAGATCAATGCAACATCTTAAAGATATTTTTGACGATTAAAACATTATGGCAAGCCTATTTCAACATTACTGAAACTTTCAAATCGCAGTCAAAGTATGTTTATAATGATGTTCGATACAATATTAAACACTACATATTTGACAATATTACAGGTTTTTAAATATCATTGTAGTAACGTTATATTAATGATTTCTTGCTTACTGCGATAAATCTCTAAAAAACTTTCTAAAAAGTTCCCAAGTCCTCCAGAACATTTTTAGAATTTTTTAAGAAGTCTTTTAAAGATTTGTGCCATATAGAAATATTGTAAGTTACATTACCCTTATAGAAATATCATACTAAGAATCATTGATAATTACTTATTTTCAGTATTAAAAATACTGGATAATAAGTAATTATCAATGATTCTTAGAATGATATTTCTATAAGGGTAAAATGTACAAGAAAAGTATAATTAAATTATGAGAATTACTGTTTTTGTTTTGGATATTACCCAGTAAGCAAGGAACATTAACGTTTAGAAACGTTGACTTCATGTGCATTGTTTGGACATTTTTTAATTGGCTTGGTTGATAGGATGTTTTATCTTAGTCATCCTTCTTTCCATAAGAAAAATTTGGATTTTATCATTTTGACGTTAATTAATAATAATTATCCTTTTGACTTAATTTTTAAAGTTATTAAACGCAGACTGAGGTTCCTTATTGTGAATGGTGGACGAGTTCCCTTATAGAAATATCATACTAAGAATCATTGATAATTACTTATTTTCAGTATTAAAAATACTGGATAATAAGTAATTATCAATTATTCTTAGTATGATATTTCTATAAGGGTATATTCAATATTTTGATGAAACTGCATTTTTCTGTAGTTACCACTTACATACTGATTTTACACATTTTTATCGACAAATTTATCGTCATAAAGTTGTTAAATAGCAAGATTTTCTGGTACACAAAATCCCGTAAGGCCAATGGTCTCTAGTATTATCTCGTCGGTGGTGCAAAACCAAAGTTTTTAAGTTGATTCTCAAGATTCAAAAATGTTTTTCAAGTTTAGCGCTATATGGCATATTATATCTATTGGGCGGAAGATGGCGACTTAGGTCTTCCGGAATTGGCGCATTGGTTGGTTTCTACAACCTGGCAATCCTGCACTCGTTCTCTATTCGACGGTGGCCTCGTAGGTATGTAATCAAGTATTAGTTTGTAGCAGAATATCCGTTTTTATTTATGCATTCCAATGAAATCCATCCGATAAAACTTGTAATTCTGTTTCCTCTGTTTTTTATACACGAGATATGCACGATATTTTTATGAATTGAAATGTAAATTTAGTACTTTTAGTCGTTTCGAGGTTAACGTAAGGTGACGTGCACAGCGTGTTGTGTCTAAACAGCGTTAATTTTTATTAACACATCTAGACTGATATTTGATATTTTGATTTTTTTTTAGTTCTGAATTACTATGGGTCGAGTAATTCGCGCTCAGCGTAAAGGTGCGGGGTCTGTCTTTCGATCCCACACGAAGAGGAGGAAGGGAGCACCGAAGCTCCGTTCCTTGGACTTCTCCGAGAGGCATGGATACATTAAGGGCGTCGTTAAGGTTTATAACGATTTCTTATTTTAATTCTGCTATAACATATTTTAGTGCTGTTATAACTTAATTTTCCTATAAATTCAACTTTGTATACATGATGACATAACGTCTGATTATAAATGAAGATTTCTAATTTGAGGCTCTTTCTGAAGATACATGCTTGTACTTTAAGAATTTTCCTCTTAAACGATCTAGAAGAGTGAGAACATTATTTTTGTTAGGATATCATTCATGATCCTGGCCGTGGTGCACCATTAGCAGTTGTTCACTTCCGTGACCCTTACAAGTTTAAAACACGTAAGGAATTGTTTATTGCACCTGAGGGCATGTACACGGGACAATTCTTGTACTGTGGAAAGAAAGGTATGTCTAGTAAAAAATTTTTTTATTATAAATGAACAATATTGAATAATGATATAAAATAAATATTTTTATCTTTGACAACGGCTGTATTCAGGAAACACAACGATATCATCTTTAATTGAAGTATTCTATCAAGTATACCTAGAAGAATATTCCAGCAACAGTGAACGCTCACTCAACAGTTGTGTGTTCTGAACACAGCCAATATTATTAAGTTCACACTTAGAACTATTTAATTTTTATTGGAAGAATTCAGTTAACCATATTCTGTTTGTAATTTTCCATTATCATTTCTAATCATTACTTTTAATTTTCCAGCAAATCTCCAAATTGGAAATGTAATGCCAGTTGGTACTATGCCAGAAGGTACCATTGTATGCAATTTGGAGGAAAAGACTGGTGACAGGGGTCGTCTGGCTAGAGCTTCTGGCAATTATGCCACTGTAATAGCACATAACCCAGACACCAAGAAAACCAGAGTGAAATTACCTTCTGGTGCTAAAAAGGTTATTCCCTCTAATAACAGAGCGATGGTTGGAATTGTCGCTGGTGGTGGGCGGATAGATAAACCTATCCTCAAGGCTGGTAGAGCCTACCACAAATATAAGGCAAAGAGGAACTGCTGGCCTAAGGTATGTTTTCTTAGTTTTCTTTTTTTATTACGTTTTCTTATAACAAAATTTTTTCTTATAATAAAATTTTTTCTTATAACAAAATTTTTTCTTATAACAAAATTTTTTTTTATAACAATTTTTTAATGATGGTAATTAAGACATTTGAAACCCGAAGAATCTCGTGTAGATGCTTTTTTGACTGAATAATATTAATTTTTATCATAATTTGTTGAGTTTGAAATTTGTGCGTCGTTTCTGAAACATTGTGAACGTTTTTAGGTTCGTGGTGTTGCTATGAACCCGGTAGAACATCCTCACGGTGGTGGTAACCATCAGCATATCGGTAAGGCTTCTACCGTCAAACGAGGAACGAGTGCTGGTCGCAAGATTGGTCTTATTGCTGCTCGTCGTACTGGAAGAATCAGAGGAGGCAAGACCGATACAAAGAAGGATGATTGAACATAACATTTGGTGTAATAAAAAAAAATGCAAAAAAACTTATGAGGGGTATTCAAGAACTGTATGTACACATTCACTTGTTTGCCCTTATACTTCTGTAAGTGTTTCATGAGCATCCGGAAACATATAGATGAATTTAAAATGATAGAAAATGACGAAAGGAAATTTAGAAGTGACGAGTAGGTTTATCAGGAATATGTAAAAATTCATTATCAAGTACTTTTTGCCATTTTTCGGTTAGTTACCCAATTTCTCGTTTGTAAAATTATTGGAGCCAATAATTACACACAGATCTAAAATTTATATTATTTTTATCCTGGTAAAAAAAATAAATAAACACTTCTAATAATCTAATATCTAACCTAATATTTTTGTTAGCTTGATAAAAAATATTCTTAACGTTAGAGACGCAAGTATGATATTTCAACGATATTATAAAGCTGTGTGTACTTTTTAACACGTACGACATGTTAAAAGACTTACGCAGTAGAGCTTGAAAGACCAATCACAGTCGAGAATATAAGATAGCTATTTTAAAATACCGCAATGTAACTGGTCGATTCTCTCATTGCTCACATCTCTATACGCGCTGCGGCCTAAAGGCTCTTGCACAATGCCAGGCTACAGGTAATAGAAATAGGCATTAACCAATAGAAACAGGGAATAGAAATAATTGACCAATCCGAATTCCTATTCCCTATTCCTATTGTCTGTGCCTGGCATTCTGCAAGGCTCTTAAGGAAAATAAAGTGCAGAAGGTGCAAATGAAATAAGCGATGCTAAAAATTGCTTTTCTCGCTCGTGCAAAAGTGTGACACGATAAACAACGTCATATTATAAATTTTCAAATGCGGGTCATCGAGCATCGAGGCGCGGAAATCTATTTTCATCTTTCGACATCGCGTATTATTTCTATCGTTGCTTTGATTTCCGGCGGAAACGATTGGCCGCCATGTCGCTCGCGATAACTCGCTTCTCGGCCATTTTTGTTGCGTCAACGTCAAAGTGCGGGCAGGGGCCTCTTCTGTGCTCTCGTATCAGAGCCAGTCTCCGGGATTCCTTTGTATCGCGTGCAGCGAAAGACTGATAGTCACCGTCGACTTATCGTTCCGCGTATAACCGATAAGAGTTTCATTACATTATAAAAGATATAAGGCAGTTACGAGCGCGTATCGCTGATCACTCTTCGAGATCGTAAAGGGAAGAGAGAGGAAGAAAGGAAGAGAGAAAAAAAAGAGAGACAGCGCGTGGCCGCGTTGGGAACTTTTTCGCGTAACTCGACTCGAGATCGGCGTTGTGTGAGGACGAGCTAAAAGAGCTTCAGCGACCGAGCTACGAAAACTACGCACCGAGGCGGAGTAATATGAGTAATGCAGCCAACCAGAATGGATCAGGTCTAGAGCAGCAAGTAAGTTGATATAACGAGTGCGGAAAGAGGAGAGCAAGGGGGAGGAAAAGAGAGATGTCCTCTACTCTGGGCTATTCGTTCACGAGGAACGTGAACGCCGATTCTTTCGACTCCTTTCTCCCTTCTCTCCCCCCGCACCCTCCTCCATCACATCCTTCCCGATCTGCTTTTTTTCCCTTCTCGCGTTTCGTCGCGTTTCCCTCCGCTTTTCCCTTCGCGCACGGCGAGATTTGCCCGTCCATACTCAGTCCCGTCGATGCGCTTGAGCGTGAGGGGATTTTCTTTATTCGTGTTCGCGATCGAACAGTCGCCCCCCTCTTCCCTCTGTTCCCTCGAGTATCATGGGTAGTCACTCGGCCAGCTCGTGACGTACGCTTGTAATGGCGGCAAGCGATTCCGGGAACGGCATGCCTCGTGTCATGACGCATTCTTGCACAGTATTTTTTCTTCCTCGACGCACTCTGGATTCTCGCGACGGCATTGCCCGCGAGTCGCGCGCGAACGGTGGGGATTTCTCACGACGTCAGTCCGGGAGACGGGACACCGTTACTCGGGACAACGATAGCTTCGTCTATGCGAATCTATGCGTTTCGTGATATTCGTGATGCGCGAGATGTTTAATTCGAATCTTTTTGTCATCCTCAGTTAGCTGGTCTGGACTTGCAGGGCTCCCGCCAGCCAAGTGGGGGTCGCTACGTACCACCGCATCTGCGTCATAAAGCTGGAAGTTAGTATAACAATCTCTTTAAGTTCTCACAAATATGTGGCATCTAATTGTGCATCATTTAAATTAATGATTTTGCTGCTATCCACGTGTATAAACACTTGGCAATGTGTTTCACTCTTTTTATGTTTTATAATTTGTGTTACCCTAGAAGTACCTTAAAAGTATTTTGTTTTTGTAGCATATCTCGATATGCACACAACTATTGTGTATATTGTGCACACAAAAAAATATTTTACTGCTAAAAACAGCAATTACTTCATTCAATGGTTATCTAATGGTTATCTTCAACAAAGAATATTTTCTCGACAATGATCTAAAATACATACAAATTTTAGGAAAGATTAGTTTTTTGTTATATATTCAAAAGAATTGATTATTTTTGCAAGGATATTGTAAAACTTTATTGAAAGAAAACTCAGTTTAATTCTATGTAGTAAACAAATGTAGTTTTTGTTTTAATTTAATATCTTTTATTGAAATGCTAAACTTGAATTTAGAATGTATCTTGAATAAATTTGATGCTTATGGTGAACTCATAATAGATATATAGACATATGAAATACTTGAAAGAAGTAATATTCATTCAAATGCAATATACATTTTTTTGTGTGTATATATATTATATTTTAGAGTTTTTTTTGTGCAGTGAGAAAATTAATGACAAGTAGTTTTATTATGAATCTATTCATTGGAGTTTACTGTTCAATGGCAGAGTATCAAACGTTATAAATTATTGATCGAGAGCCAAGACTGATGAGAGAGTATATAGGCCAGTAGACTCTCGATCTTAGTTCATAGAATAGCGACGATAAGGATGCCGAAATATGAGATAATTTTATTATTGTGATATACTTAAAAAAATATACTTAAAGTTGATTTATTTGATTAGGTAACGCACCGTCGGATTTACAATACTCTTCCAACTCGAGACCGTTCGGCGATCGAGATAGAGGCGGAGATCGCGATCGTGATCGTGAACGAGACAGGGACAGGGACAGGGGCAGAGGTGGTTACAGGGATTCGCGTAGTCCCCGTGACATCGATTTCGCGAATTTTGGGAGCTTCGGTGGACGCAATAGACGCAGTCAAGAGAATGGAAGGGATTACAGATATGCCAATTCCGAGCGCGATCGGCCGATTAGTTCCGGCAACGATCGCTGGCAAGAACCGAGAAACGATCGTTGGCAAGAGAACAGAAATGACAGAATGGGAGGTGGCGGCGGCGGCGGCGGCGGCCGTTGGGGCGACGATAGAGGCGGCAGAGGCGGCGGAAGAGGCGAAGTCGACTGGACAATTCCCACTTGCAGAGATGAACGATTGGAGGTGGAGCTTTTCGGCTCTGGAAATACTGGGATCAATTTTAGCAAATACGAGGATATCCCAGTTGAGGCTACAGGAGAGAACATACCTCCACACATCACATCCGTGAGTATTCAGCAGATCCACGAAGGACAACGCTCTCAGTATTAGCGCGGATCTCTCTTGCCTGCAGAACTGTGATTCATTGTCTTCTCTTTGTTTTTAGTTTGATGAGGTTAAGCTGACGGAGATAATAAAGAACAGCATCGCCTTGGCAGGATATGACAAGCCTACGCCAGTGCAGAAGTACGCGATTCCGATTATTATCGGACGCCGTGACGTAATGGCCTGCGCCCAAACAGGGTCCGGTAAAACAGCGGCCTTTTTAGTGCCAATTTTAAATCAGATTTACGAGAGTGGACCGCGTCCGCCGCCACCGCAAGCGAACTCCTCCGGCAGACGCAAACAGTACCCGCTGGGTCTGGTACTGGCGCCCACGAGAGAGCTTGCCACGCAAATTTACGACGAGGCACGCAAATTCGCGTACAGGTCGCGTATGCGTCCTGCGGTCGTCTATGGCGGCTCCAATATAGTAGACCAAATGCGCGAATTAGATCGCGGTTGCCACTTGCTCGTTGCAACGCCCGGACGTCTGGTGGACATGCTGGGACGCGGCAAAATCGGCTTACACAATTGCCGGTATGTGTTTACATTTTAGGTTTCAGAACGGCTGAAATACTTTTTTTCCAATGCGCAGTTTGGAACGCAGTTGATGGTCTAATGAGAGAACTTGTTTTTTTATTAATTCAAAAAAGTTAAGCTTTTTGATATCCATTGACTGCGTTCTCAGTTACATCGAAAAAGTGTACAAACCGTTTCAAAACTTCGTATACACCTGACCTTTTATGGGATCTTGAAATGCATGTATATATATGGGATTAAACAAAAGTATATGATTGTATATATACATTCATATGTTCTTAATGTTTCAGATATTTAGTTCTCGATGAGGCAGATCGTATGTTGGACATGGGTTTCGAACCACAAATAAGACGCATTGTCCAAGAAGATAATATGCCTCCGACTGGAGAGCGACAGACTCTCATGTTCTCCGCTACTTTTCCGAAGGAGATTCAGATGTTGGCTAGAGATTTTCTTAGTAACTACATTTTCTTGGCTGTTGGTCGCGTGGGCTCCACTTCCGAGAATATTACGCAGAAGATTGTGTGGGTAGAAGAGCACGATAAGCGTTCATACTTGCTCGATTTGTTGCAAGCCAGCAACTTTACTGATCCTAGTAAGTTACAGCGCTAATAGATACTTAGATTTACTGCTGATTGATTATGTCGAAAGTATGTAAATTCAGCCATATTGAATGTCAAACATATCTATATTTTTTATTGTGCAGCCGCGGAGTCGCTCACTCTAGTGTTCGTGGAAACAAAAAAAGGAGCCGACATGCTCGAAGAATATCTGGCTCAAATGGGGTATCCGGTGACTAGCATTCATGGTGATAGAACTCAGCGTGAACGAGAGGAAGCTTTGCGCCGCTTCCGCGCCGGAAAAGCACCAATTCTTGTAGCAACTGCTGTGGCGGCGCGTGGTCTCGACATACCACACGTTAAACACGTCATCAACTTCGACTTACCCGGTGATGTTGAAGAATATGTCCATCGTATCGGTCGTACTGGTCGTATGGGCAATTTAGGTTTGTTTCTTTATCTTCCTTTGGATCCGACCATCGTCACCTATCCATTTGCAAAGTAAGATTACATTGATACTAAAATTACATTGCGTTTCGTTCCTCAATAGGTCTGGCAACGTCATTCTTCAATCACAAGAATCACAATCTGGTACGTGATTTGGTGTCCCTGCTCATCGAAGCTAATCAAGAACTTCCACCCTGGTTGGACGACATGTATACTGAAGCGAGATATTCCGGAGGCGGATCTCGACGTCCTGGTGGCGGTGGCGGCGGTGGCGGCGGCGGCGGCGGCGGCGGCGGCGGCGGTGGCGGTACTAAGGGACGTTTCAGTGGTTTCGGTGCGAGAGATTATCGTCAGCAACCTAGTTCCGGTCCCGCTCGTAACAATAGCTCCTCTAGACCAGGCGGTTACGGAGGTAAGTGTATGAAAAAGCTGTTATTTTAATGGAATACTTGTATAAACAAAAGAAGACTGATGATGAAAATTGTTTCTAAATTTGGCAATGAAATTTGTTAAAGTATTCGCGGTCATGATGATGATTCGAATACTTTATTGGAAAGAGCAAAAATGGAACTTTTATTTTCCTCCTTGTTCCAGGTGGTTATTCAAATTACGGAGGCAATTATAATAATTCATCGTACAATAATTCCACTAACAACGGCAGTAGCAATGGCCCAGACTGGTGGGGAGCGTGGGATAAGTAGGCGATTATTTCCAACTCTATTTCTATCATCATTATTATTATTATTACTCTACACCTAAACTAAATTATATGTAAGGGAAACACGACATTATACATCGTACACACACACTACACATATGTTTTGCGTGCGTTTACATGTATAGCCGGCGTCAGAAGTACTGAGCATTTTTCGTTTTATGAATGAGTTATACGGTTTTATTTTCCTGTAAAGTGAGGCTAATAACTATAGTTCTAGAAGATCAAACGTATTAGATAGCTTAGATTAGTACAATATTTATGTACTGAATCACTCGCCTAAACGGAGGTATTATATTTAATGCTTCAGTAACTATTATTATTATCTTCAATTTACGTCAAAATAATTCCGTGCTGGTTCTTCACGGGTTCTTCTCCACGGGTTCTCCACTGGAACGTAAAAAAGTGGTTATATAAAGAAAGGATGGATGAACACAGGACAATATATAATAGCGTCCTATGGTCAACAGAGATCTGAAAAAAATCTAGAAAAGAAGAGACAAGAAAATAATTTTGATTATTTTGACGCCGGCTGTACACTGTAGAACACAGACAGTTTCACACAGTATAAACACACACCCACGTTCGCTGACTGCCCGTGCACTCCGATTTTTCGATGGGAAACAAAAGGAAAGGAACTCACGTTGTTTAAATTCCATTTATATTACATTTGTTCACGTGCGACATTGACAAATCCTGTGTGCAATTGAGTATTCACGCCGGCGGAGAGTCGCCGAGGGGGAATATTTCGAACGTAAATGATCTCACCATGAAACATGCGAGTATCGTAAATGGGATTTGTTCAGACACTATTGCTACTAATACTAATACTACTACTACTATAGTTAGAAATCCATCCAACATTTCGTTGCCGCGCGTGCTGACGAACACAAGTAGTATAATCACTAACGAATCAAAGTTGATAAAGAAAAGGAAAAAAGAAAGAAGTTGATAAAATATCGTTAATGTCCGTTCGAAGGAAATTAACGATGTAACACGTAGTAGTGGAGAAATCTAGTAAAATTTTTTAGAACTCCTGTCGAAACTATGGCGCTCAGCTACAAGTAGCTTTAGTCTTTATATTATTATTTTTTTTTTTCTTTTGTAGAGGTTGCGGTGAGCGTATCTTCGGTAATCGTGGCGTCTAGCGATCGTGAACGTTTCGATGCACAAACGCTTTATTGCCTTTGCTGTTACAATGGCCAGTAAAAAGTTTTGCGTATAATTCCGTGTTGAATGGATGGTATAATTCCTTTGGGTTATAGACATACGTGTACGTTCATTTCAAACGCCTAGGATACGCCAAACCACCGTTGCCGTAGTTCACATGACGACAAACTTTATTTTTTTTGTCTGTATAATTTACTAGTACGTAGTTTAGCGACGAATGGTACTTTGTTGTTTTGCCGTCCCCAGAAACAGACGACGTTGCGCCGGCAAATATCACGGCTTCCTGAAATAAGCCACGTGAATTTTTCGGGGATCGAAAAACGGTATTGAGGGAAAGAAAGAAAGAAAGAGGGAAAAATGGCAATACAGGCTACGTCTTAGCATACCTTTAGAAATCTTGTAACATTTCCGTTATAGTCTTATATATACACACAAACACGTACACACTCTACCATTTCTAATTTAAAAAAGTTTCAAGACGATGTTTGCGCAGTTTACAGCCGGCAGCCGGGTTATTTTTATAACTAGCTAGGTACAGTAGAACCTCTATATTCGTTGTGATCACACTCTTAATTTTCTAATTCCTATTACAATGAAAATTTGTGTATTTCTTATGTAAAGTTCTTATGTAAAGATAAGTTTATTAGAGAATCACGTGTAAATTTTGAATTGTTCTATTTTCTCGTTTAAGTGTCCAGAATAAGTTTAAAGTGTTATGTACTCAAGAGCTTCGCAATATCTAAATCCTAAATATTGATTCCTAACGGAAATTAAATTTCACGGCCAAAAATATACGAAATTTCCATTGATCGTGTAAGTTCTGAGGTGGAGATTCTGCTGTACGAGCGAAAAACGGCTAAAATACGTTAGTGGGAAGCAGGTATATATGTATATTTTATGTACCTGAATTTTTGAATAGTTCTGTGGCAGAACTACGTTGATACCATATAGAATCATGCTTCGGGTAGCATTTCTAAACGTAACGAAGACGTTGCCCTGCGAAATCGGTACGACGCTTTATAAGAAGGAAAACAAAAAGAAATGCCTGTCTCAGTCTACAGTACTGAATGTGCGAATGCGAGTGCTCATGAAAGACAAATTATACCGAGTTGACGAGTTTGAAAATAAGGTTGCAGTTACAGAGAGGTTATCAAAGCAAAGAGCAGAGAAGAGATGCTTTTGCACGATAGCGGGCTCAAGTTCATACGAAAAGGAAAAAAAGGGAAAAGTAAAAAGAAAGCAACAGAAGCCCCTTTGAAAGACATACGGGGCGCACTCATATTATTTTATAGCTGTATTTATCAGTATGATACGCTATATATAAATACATAAACACTAAAATAATTGTGAAAAACGACTGTGATATCGAACGATCTTGTGACATTCAATTTCCACGCGAATTGATAAATGAACAATTAATGGAGTAACAAATGGTTAAATGTATTAATTAATCGGTATTGAATGTCGGGAAGGTACTAGAGCTCAGTTGTTTGAGCCGAGAACAGAATATTAAGTCGTTAAACAGTAAACACATCAAGACAACGTGGCTGTTGTCCGATCGGGGAGGGCTGAACGCTAGCTCTTGCGGTCCCATGGGACTTTTCTAGGGCATTGTTTCTGCTTAAAATAAATGCGCATTAATGATGTAGGTGTGAGAGAGAGAGAGAGAGAGAGAGAGAGAGAGAGAGAGCGTGACGCGAGCTCGCGAGTCATTACTGGTTGATGACAAAAAAAAAAGATGATTACGATGATGTTGGTAGGGCTTTATAAGATGTCGATATCGTTTCGTGCAAACGTCGGATTCTTATCTGTAATCTACGCGAAATGAAAAAGTACAAATTCGATTTGCGTCACAACTAACAGGATTTTTAGACATGTCATACTTATACCTGTTATATTACCTAGATTTATATAGTGCAATCGCGTGCGTGAATCGTATGCCGTGTGACCGTGGACCAAGGTGTGTGAATGCCTCTTCTTAAGAGGGACGATAATTATTTCATCTAGAACATTCAAGGGGTAGTGTGTTTAACGGATAAATATCGTTGGCTTCCGACCATGATGCGAGTGTTTGCAAATTTTCATACGATTCGTCATCGAGGCTATCTGTCAGCTCTCGGAGGCCCTGCCAAGAACATTACGGAGAGAATCTTTCGTGGACAGTGATACATCGACTCGACTCGACGTGCCGTGCCGTGCCGTGTCGTGTCACCGTGTTGTGCCGTGCCGTGCCGTGTCCTGTCACTGTGTCATGTCGTGTTGGATGAGACCCTACGGCAACCATCGGTTGGGACTTCCGGTCTGCCAACGAGCACAGGTTTCGCCGTACTGATGTGTACACACATGTATCATTTCGCAAGAGAATTTCCATCGGTTCAGAGACTGGTATCACATACGCAAGCTTTTGCATGACGTCTTTTCTATTTTTACTTTATTACTTTATTTTATAAAATGTGACAGGAGAGGAGATAGGCACCCGGTGGTCGTTGGACTCGGATGATTCATAGCTTCGCTATTATAAGTGATATCACGAAAAACGATACAATGAGTTTTCGATAAAAACTAGTCTAGATTCTACAAGAATGATTTGCAATTATTTGTTATCGAGCGGAGACAGATCGAAAAAGATTAGAGTTTAATGTGAGCTCAGTTCTGGCAACTTTACGATCGAAGTCCAACCGCACCACCGATGCGTAAGCATTCGTGATGCGCCGCGCGTTACGCGTTTTAATCAGTCCTATGCATTTCGGAATATACGATACTTTTTGTTTACATTCAACATGGTGGACAGAGAGTATTTGATGCAGCGTGATTACACTTGATGTCATTTCCGTACTATCGAGTGTTCCTCGCTCTTTTTCGTTTATCTTCGATTTAAGATCCGTGGTATCTCGCCGCGCAACTGTTGACTGATGACGTTAGAAGCATGAAAATGATGCCCAAAATATTTGTGTGGTTTTTTCAAATGATAATATATTTGTATGAAAGAACATACACCTAAGCATACACTGAGAATAAAGTACTTGAAAATTTATTTACGAGTTATAAGATTTCTGTGAAATAAAGTTTATTTCCGTGAATAAACTTTGTATCCCACACAAATAAATTCTCAAGTATTTTTTTATCAGTGTATTCTTTTTCCTCAACAGCCAATAAATAATCGTAAAATTAACATGCGACATGCAACCTTATCTTTTCGTCGTATTAATGATGTAACGGCAATTTATTAGCTGTCAAGTGAAAATAATGGTCTCAAGAACATCTTACAAGTATGCTCAAACGATCTGAAGTGTCCTTTCACTCAAATATCTTTTTGCTTGGTACGCAAGAACTCTCAGCGTGTGACATCACGATTCAATATGGCCGGCGAGTACTTAGGAACCTTTTAAAGTGGAATATAATGCATTGGCGATCGCATGCGCTGATCGGTAGAATTTTCGCTTCATTATTGAGTTATAAATATTTCAGGACGTAATGTCATTCATGGACTTGAGAATTGTCGAACGTGTGTTCCTGCTGAGATAGTCGGATGTCCACCGTGTGATAACCGACATATGTATAAATTAAAAATACGATATGATTTATAGTGTGTTAGCGTATTTAGAAGAAATAGCGAACGATATAATAAATCATTACTATTTATTGATCGATTTAGTATTTATTTTCTACGTTACTGTGTTTCGGAAGGAACAATATAAATATATTATGTATCGTACGTGTACTTTTCGTGTCATGTTTAGTCCTCTGAAGTATATCGGACGAGCAGCCTTGAGGAAACACTTTTACGGATATATTTAAAAAAGAACGGAACGATCAGACGAAAGATTAATTTAAAGAATACGATGAAAAGCAACAGAAAAAAGAAGAAGAAAACGAAAATAAGTAAAACGAAAGAGGAGATAATACGAGTATCAATCATGATGAATAGGCGTTTAAAAAAGCCGAGAAAAAAAATAGAAGAAGAACTGTGACTGCAATCATTACTGAGGGGAAAACAAAAATTGCGTGATTCCGCGAAAAACACATTACACATTATAAGCCGTATTTATGTAACGCGATATGCTGCGCGTAATCTAATAAAACTGCGTCGATAAGTCGCGGCGAGAGAAAGAGAGCGAAAGAGAGGGAGAGAGAGAGAGAGAGAGAGGGAGAGAGAGAGTGAGCG
Source organism: Odontomachus brunneus (assembly GCF_010583005.1). Lineage (NCBI taxonomy): Eukaryota > Metazoa > Arthropoda > Insecta > Hymenoptera > Formicidae > Odontomachus > Odontomachus brunneus. The sequence continues at coordinate 3,329,908 of NW_022639459.1, read as the reverse complement.
AGCGAGCGAAAGCGAAAAAGAGAGCGAGAATTTATTCGCGTGCGAATGTTAGGTTTTGTATTTTTTATTAATTTTCATTCTACGCGCGCGTCTCGGAGAGATGACGGACAATCTCCGACGAGATGGTGTCCTCGTCGAGGAGGATTCCGCGGCAAGATCGGGTGCGCGTGCCTGACGGTGCGGTGTTCCTCCTTTTCCCGAGATTTGAGCCTCCAGAAAGACGACGAAGAGAAACAAAAGAAATCCCAAAAAGGAAACTCGGGAAGACCGTACGCGGAGACGGCGCGCGCGCGCGTTCTCAAAAGAATACACACACCAACGCATACACACATTATATACATACATACACCCACATGAGCAAACGAATGAGAGTGGTGGGATGGCAAAAGAAATGTCTTCTTAACTTGTTCCGAATATTTTAATTTCGCCGAGGACCGTCGTACGTGTATCATCGTAGATATACGATGAGAAAGGCAGAGGGAGAGAGGAAGAGAGAGTATAGAGTTCAGCAGAGCGAATTCGAATGTTTGAATCGCGAACTCTCGCAACATTTTCCACCTGCGTGTGTAGAATCGCGAACGAAAAGATTCTGATTTTTTTCAGGTGAATTTGTCAACTCACTGTCTTGTCCTCAATTTGTTTTTCAAGAGAGATTTCTCAAAGGTTTCTCCCATTCGACAAGACGCGAACGAGTTCACAAACTCATCCCAAAAATTACAGACAACTTTTCTATCCACGAATGCACGTGCACGACAAGCGAGAGAGAGATTCGTCGCGTGCGATGTTCCTGGGCATGTTATTTTTACTTGTAATCTCGTAATGAGACCGTTATACGTTTACTTCACTCCACAGCGAGCGAAAGTATCTTTCAAGCGATAGAGAAAGAAAGAGAGAGAGAAAGGAAGAGGGAGAGAAAGAGAGAGTTTTAACGGAACGGTGAACGTACCATTCTGTCGGTCTTTTATTAGTAACTTGCACAGTTACGCGCTAAAGTAGGCGTAACCGAATAATGCGAACAAAGATATCAACGAATGTTCCGGGGAACTATTGTACATTGTACGGCTGTTGTATGGAGGATGTCTGCGAATTCATATGTCGCGAAGTGATCGTCGGACGGCGTAAGATGCAAGGGGAGATGTAACGGAACTTCACTTTATCATTTCTTACGTAGGATCTGATGGTATTGAAGGAAAAATCGCATTCTTCCCAGTAAACATGCATGTCTAAAAGATGTCGAAAAGATATCTAAAAGATGTTTTATGCAACATTTTGTTGCATAAGACGTCTTTTAGATATCTTTTCGACATATTTTAGACATGCATGTTTACTGGGTTACCTTTTCAAAATAACGCGGACGTGTTTCGTGAGTTGTTTAAACAAAAACGTGTTATTTGGGTTCAGTCATTTCACTCATTCTGCTGATAAAAATATGAGGATGAGGTGATTAAAAATTGGATTGCTTGGAAAAACGAATGTGTACTCTCTGAATTTCTTGGGATAAAATTTTACTTAAAAATAGAGTGACGCCGAATGACTTGAATTTGAGTGATTTTTCATTTATATGTTGAAGAAATTCTTTACTCTAAGTCATCGAGTAAATATTATCACTTGAAACCAAAAAGTGCATCATATTCTTGAAATAGTTGCGTATACGTAAGTTTTATCGCGCACAATAATATAATCGTATCATAAAATAGCTGCGCAGTGAAACATACTAAGCAACTATTGTAAGCAACTATTTGAAGAATACGGACTATGGTATATGTACCACATCGTCACAACGATATTCACTCTAATTGATGGAAACATTCGCTCATATGGAGTCAGCTCCAAGCTTGAATGAGAACATTCATTCCTGCGATTTCGAGCGGCAGTATATATTATCGCTTCGAGTGAAAGTACTACTGTTTTCCACTCGTTTTAAGCGCGATTCCACTTCAAGAAATTTAGAGAGTATTGCAAGAAAAACATATAAATAAAAAGTATGGTATATAGTTATGAAGTATGGTTAGGTTAAGTAATGTAAATACGAATTATATTATGAAATATATTACGAAACTTACAATGAAAAAATGCCTATTATATTCGGAAGTGCTACTATAAAATTTATATAATATATGCGCATACTTTATGGGGGGTATGGATGAATTCGATTTTGTTTAAAAATATAGTTATATGAAGTACAAATATTATCATTTGTACTTACTGAATGATTTTAGTATTTAATATTTAATAAAATGCGTTTTGTGTGGTTTTGCGTGTGTGGAGACCTTATCTTCATATTTTTGCGCGGAATGACTGTTGGAATTTATTTGTGTGAATATATGATTACACTTAAAGAACCCGAAACAATGAATGACTCTGGAACCCGAAACAATGAATGATTCTGGAAAATGAAGAGGAAGATTTTTCATTCGCTTGCACTCTACGTAAAGAGTGACGAAGAAGTTTCGTTATGTTGTCTTGTGTCTCTATCTTCGTACGATTGTTTTAAACAGATGCATACAGATCCGCAGACATCCTGTGTATATTGAACAAATTAGTAAGGAGAGAGAAAGTGTTTCACACAAATGGAAATGAACAGGTGACAGCGAGAAATTGATCAAACAAGAAAGGAAGTTCATCAATGCGTCGTACACTTATCGTTATCATTAGCAATAAGTTATTGTGCGCGTCGCGAAGCGCGTGTACACGTACTTCTTGCATGCGTAGATCTTAACGTATGCTCCGTGAAGAATGATGTAGAATGTCAATATTGTTACAAAAAAAAAAAAAATACCTCATACGGGACGATGGATCAGCACGTATTAATTCAATGTTCTTTCATTCGGTGAATTTTTCCGTTTATAGTATTATGCGAAGAGAAAGAAGTGACAGGAGACTTCTACAAAAATGAATATAATAAAGATTACAAAAGAATCACACATAAGATTTGCTCTTGTTATTTCTATTGAGACACGCATGCTGGAACCCAAGCAGGGAAGTAACCCATTCCTTGCAACACCATTACCGTTACGAATTGCTTTTTTCAGTAACAACTTTGTAATAATGCAGCTCTTTTTGTTTTATAACGACGGTAACGCAGTTATATTTTTGGAGTAACGGTAACGAATATAATCGTTGTTTTTTGGGCACGTATAATATATTTACATGAAATGGACAGAAGTAAAATTATAACGATTATTCTTGAATAACAGCAATGGTAATGAGTTGTTTTTCAAAATATTTTCCTGAATCTATAACCTAAGATACGCGAGAGAGTGATATAAATTTACAATATTTATATCTGTAAAGTATAAGAAAACAGTGAAGGATAAGATCCTTTTTTGCAAGATCGATTGGTCGGTCTAGATGCGAAAACCTGAAATCCCTTGTCCGTTTTCCAAAAAAACAAACGACCGACGACGATGCATCAGTATTCTCTATTTAATTGATCTTTAATAATTCTCTATTTTAACTGATCTTTAATAATCGTTAATAATTTGTATTAGTAGATTTATTTTCTTTTCTAATGTTTTTATTATCGCACATTTTTTTCGGCCATAATTTCTTCTTTTTTTATGACTATATGGAGATGGAGGAATTTAATTTTGTTGCATATATGGATAGAATATAGTTTTTTTTTATAAGAATTTCCTTTAATTTTACTATGTTTCTAGCAGGGTGTGCACACACACAAGCAAAGATTGTCAAAATCTATCTTGCTAAGAAACATAGTAAATCTCTCTAGAAATATAGCAAATTTTTTAATAGCATATTTTAATTTCTAAACTACACAAGTAGCTCACACGGAATGAAGTCAATTAGCGCAGAAAATGTCGCGCACGTGTGATCTATTTTTCCGTTACAAAATTTATAGTAATTTTTACTATGAAATTCTCCATATATGAGGACCATGATTTTTCTATACCTAGGTAGAACACAAAGTCATATAAAAGTAAAAGTGACGTCAAATGATATAAAAGTGATGTCATTTTGATATCAAACGATATCATTTTCATGACAATTTCATAACAATGACTACGTTCAACAGAGTAAGCTGCTTTGCAACTATTGTAAAATTCGTAAATCTCATTGGTACATGCTCTTGCATTCAATCAAAATTAAGAGCATACCCCAATCAGATTCACGAATTTTACAACAGTTGCAAAGCAGCTTTCTCTGCTAAACGCAGCCATTGATGTTAAAATGATATCATCTTGACATCAAAATGATTTTGTGTTCTACCTGGATATATGCTTTTAGCATGAAAACTGATAAATGTATATACGTTTTCGATACATATTTATTAATAATTCTTTAAATCAAACTATAACTATATATATTTAGTGTAATATTATATACACAATTATGGATACATAATTTTGTTATATGATATGCGTAATATACTGATGTATCGTGTGAAATGCATATGCAAGCGAGATTCGAACGGTTATTTTTACATAATCGATCTATGATCGATGTGAGCTTATTGAGTTGTGACCGCTATCGATTATTGAAGTAACGACGCGCCTGATTTGTGGTACAGAGAAAAAATGTTCAAACAAGTTTAGACCTTGTGATTTTTTGGAACATGTCTTGGAATTTTCCAAGACTTTACTCTCGAAATATATCATAAATTGGAATAATGGCGTTAGGACATAATTCTTAGAGAGGCCTGGAGCCAAATATTGAAGTTGAAGTTGAAGTGGCAGAGAGAAGCATGAGAGCGGCACCAGCCTGATTTCAATGGCCAGAGCTAGGCGCATTTTCAAGACGCCATCTAACAAAGTATGCCTTTACTACGTTCGGCGCATTTTCGCGGTGGTAACGGTAAAATGCACCTGGTTCGCGCCCGTTGTACTTTCGTATAACGATAGTAAATTAGAAAAGGACAAACGTCCAATCGCTTTTAGAGATGGGCGATACTGATACCGATTATAACTATAATCGATTATTTCTTTTCGATACATACAGTAGAGATGGGCTATACCGATACCGATTATAGCTTATAATATTATTATTATTATTTCTGTTCGATGTCCCATCTCTAATCGCTCTATTCTTGTCTTATCACTGATGAGCGGACCGCGCAACGTAGACACGAAGCGAGTTAGCGGCGATATTATCGCAAAACTAAGGGTGCGGTCCAACAACCGCTACAAATGCTGCGCAGCGTTTCTCCCTCTTGTTCTATTACTCGGATTCGAATGAAGAAAGAGAAAGAAGTAAAAACGCTACAAAGCATTTGCAGCGCCCGCTGGACCGTATCTTATATCATCTCTCATCAGTCATCTTTCTCGCGGTGCGTTCTGCGAAATTTTGCAAGAAAATAAGATTTGAAAACTGGACAATCTGAAACAATAAATATACAAGTTTAAATATGTCGCTCATATTTTTTGCTTATTTCTCGACAGCCACAAAAGATATCGATGTGATTCAAAGAAAACAATTTGTTATACATCGATATCTTTGTGGCTGCCGAGAAATAAGCAAAAAATATGAGCGGCATGTTTGTAAATTTGTATATTTATTTATTGTTTCATATTGTCCAGTTTTCAAATCCTATTTCCTTACAAAATTTCGCAGAACACAGCGCGAGAAAGACGAGACTGATGAGAGACGATCTAGCTTTGTGATAACCTAAGTAGAACAACGTTATCTTAAAGTATTCCATTTTACTATATTAGGTCAGGATAACTTTATTTTCGGTAAAAAAGTTAAGTTTCTATTTACTGAAAAGGTTATCTAATGTCCGCCCGAAAGATAACTTTTAATATCCAAAGATATCATTTAGATATAAAAGTATCAAGTTGGTATATGGATACAAATGAAATATATACTAAATGATAGCTGTAAGATGCGTAAATGAACTAGATATTAACCAACTGTAAACTGTTGTTTAATCGATGTCATATTAATGGAAACGAATTATTGACATTAACTTGTTATCTTATATATACGTTCCAAAAGTTAACTTCAAGAACGTTAACCAATAGGCAACCTGTTCTACTTGGGAAGTTTGCCGCTAACTCGCTTCGTGTCTATGTCCGCTCATCAGTTGTGAGACAAGAATAGAGCGATTGGATGTCTGTCCTTTTCTAACTTACTATCGTTGTATGGAAGTTAACGGGCACGAACCATATTTCGTTACCATCGCGAAAATGTGCCTAACGAACGTAGTAAAGGCGCACTTTGTTAGATGGCACTTCGAAAATGCGCCTAGCTCTGGCCATTAAAGGGTGCGTTCAAATTCCTCATCCGGGTGCACTCTATTACTAGAAACACTATAGTATATGTTATATATACTATAACACTTCTTGCGTTCCAAAACATCCTTTTTGAGGAAATTTTACTCGAAACTCTATAGTTTATGTAACGTAAACTGTAGGTATTGAGTAAAATTTTCCTCAAAAAGAACGTTTTGGAATGCAACCTAGTAATAAAATATACCCGGGTGGGAAATCTGAACGCAGCCAAATCAAGCTGGTGGCTCTCAGGCTGAAGTCCCATGACATATATTTTCCGCGTACCGCGTAACCAATAAATTGCGACGTTTAGTATTTCTGTTGGAACTTCTAGAAGAATAGAAAGATGTGATTGGTTACGCGTTACGCGAAAATATGTGCCATGGGACTCCACCCTCAGGTTTCTCTCTGGTAATATTGCTGTTCTGTGCTGTTCCTCGATGCTTATTGGGTTTCTATCAAATTTGAATCATAGTAGTGGGGAAGGCATGGCTTTTCGTATTACCAATCGCGTGAGACCACGATCGCAATGGCGGCGTGGCTGAACGGTTTTGTGTTATCGGCCGGATAGGTGTTGGTTTCTCGGTGCGCGATCGTGTCGATTTTCTTATTTATAACGTTGTTCGTTGCGCTCGGTGGATCGGTTTCTTTTCAGTCATGTACGTTCTCCTGTTAGCAGCTCTGTTATATATCACTTTAGACGGTACGTGGTCCTAACCTTTCTCGCGTTTAAATAAATCAGCACGACACCTGCCCACGCACGATTAATAACGAAGTTGCTTTTCAGTCGTAGGAAGTGTTTCTCAATTGGAGATCAATAGGCATTTAGAGCTCGGCAGGGAGTTCTTGGCAAAGGGCCAGTTACAAGATGCACTGTCACATTATCATGCAGCTGTCGGTAAGTCCGAATCATAATGTGGTGCGAGACCGGTTTTGAAATGTCTTGAAGTATATGTTTAACAGATCATTATCGCCCCGGGACCAGCGCGGATAAATGTATCAAAATAAATTTCTTTTAGATGGCGATCCAACCAATTACTTGACACACTACAAGAGAGGAACAGTTTACTTAGCTCTAGGTAAAGCCAAATTTGCTCTCAATGACCTTGACAAGGTTCTGGAATTGAATGCAGGCTTTATACCAGCAAGACTGCAGCGTGGTAACATTTTACTTAAGCAAGCCAACTTCAATGAGGCTGAAGCCAACTTTATGGATGTGGTGTGTTATCTTTGGATTTACATTATTTTTGCATATATGATAACTCGTGCTCATGTTTCTTGTTTCATTGCAGCTATCTGTAGAACCAAATAATAGAGATGCCTTGAATGCCTTAGATAAGCTATATCCAGCTAGGGAAGATATTAAATATATCGACGTGTTGGTGCACAATGGTGATCATACAGCAGCTGTGCACCATATCACACGACTCATTGAAGTATGTCCATGGTCATCTCATCTTAGAGAACGTAGGGCTGAGAGCTACTTGGCTCTTGGAGATTATATGAGTGCTATATCTGATATACGTTCAACTACCAAATTATTATCTGACAATACAGAAGGGTTTTATAAGCTTTCATTATGGTTATATCGTCTTGGGCAAGTTGAGGAAGCATTGAAGTAAGTAAGAAGCAAAGGATTTAGCAGTCATTTATCATTGATGTTAGTGTTTAACATGACATTAACTTGGTAATGCATGTTTAGGGAAATTCGAGAATGCTTGAAGCTCGACCCAGACCATAAGGAATGTTTCCCATTCTACAAAAAGATTAGAAAAATCAGCAAGTTGCTACAGGATGCAGAGAAAGCGTCAGAGGATACGAAGGATTACGACGTATGTGTCGAATCGGCTCGTCATGTGTTGACGCAGGAGCCAGAAGAGCAAAATGTGCGGTTCACAGCTTTCCATCTTCTCTGCAAGTGTTACACTGGCATCTCCGAGACCACAAACGCGATTAACAATTGTCAAGAGGCATTGAAGATCAGGAAGGAACCGGGCGTCATCTGCGACAGCGCAGAGGCGTATCTCGCTGCGGAATTGTTCGACGATGGTAATTTTTGAATGATTTGTTTCGAATGATTGTTTGCCATTTGAGCGCCGCTCAAGACGCGGTATATTATAGAGAGAAACTTATTAAACAAAAAATTATATTAAGCTAATACAGTCGCCTGATTAAAAGTATCGCAAGCATCAGAATGAGAATATCTGGTTAGAGCATGTACTGTTAATTTAGGTAATATATCAATTTATGAAAGGAAAGTTATAATACTTTGGGTTATTCGGCTTGACTCGTGACTTTGGCTTGCACACGTACTTATTTTACTTATGTATATCTTACAACATATTGACAACTTACAATAAATTAAACGTAGCGAATCCTTTCAGAAATGTTATTTCAATTGGTTATAAATAACTGTGATTCAGCAGAGAAAGCTGTTTGTTGTTTGTGAAATTCATGAAGCTGATTAATGTATGCTCTTAGTCTTGGTTGTATCTAAGAGTATGTATCTCAGGCGGATTCACAAATTTTACAACAGTTTTTTAAAACAGTTTTTGTAGCCAATATCATGGTTTTAAAGCAAGCTGGTATAAAGTCGAATGTATCTGAAAAAGTCAAGTAAAAATACGCGAACTTACCGTAACTTTTTTCTTTCCATTAATTAGACTTCCCATTTGTAGAATGCCCCATCTGGATATTCTTATATCAATGACTGCAACACTTTCTCTCAATAGATTTTGCAACGCATTTTGTATCTAATAGGAAAATGTATCTCCTGAAAAAATAAATTCTCTTATCTGATATGAGATGCGTTATAAAGCTCATCGAGGAAGTGTTGCAATTTTTAATCAGCTAACTGTACAATATGTATCCAAATGTATTGATCTAAAATAGTACTTATATTTAGCATATATATAATATTAGAAACAACTGTATATTAAATAGTGATAGTCAATCTAAATATTTTAAAAGTTTAAGTTAGATATTTTTAACTAATTTGTAATAATATATAAGAGATATGATCAAATTAAATATTCTTTGTTGTTCAATGATAAATGTTTTTTGCAACAGCCATCAGGGATTTCAAGGAAGCGTTGGAAATAGATCCGAACTTCCAACGGGCGAAGCAAGGGCTGCAAAAAGCGCAACAACGTCAGAAGTTGTCGGAGTCGCGGGACTATTACAAGATCTTGGGTGTGCCGAGAACTGCGAAGAAGCGGGATATCATTAAGGCGTACAGAAAAGCGGCGCAGAAGTGGCACCCCGATAATTTCCAAGAGGGAGACGAGAAGAAACGCGCTCAAAAGAAGTTCATCGACATCGCCGCTGCCAAAGAGGTCCTCACGGACGATGAGAAGAGGGCGAAATTTGATCAGGGCGAGGATCCTTTGGATCCCGAGTCGGGCCGGCATCAACAAGGCTTCAATCCCTTCCAAGAGTTTCATCACTTCCACGGTTCTCCCTTCCAGTTTAAATTTCACTTCAATTAAACACATCGCGATCCTTGTAATAGAGCAATTACTACTCTCGAATTTTATCTCCATCACATGGGAAGCGACGTTCTAGCCCGAATTTCATTTCACTACCTCGTGGGTGAAGATCGCGTGTGTTTAACACGTTTAAACGGACTCGGGAGATCGTAATATGTGACACCGATGGATTAGTATGCACAGACTATCTCGGCCAGGCCATCTCGTAATATCAGACGTGTGTCGTCTCGTTTAACGCGTTCGACCTTTTCGGTATGGCAGCATCACGGAGTGGGAAACGATTTCTGATGACCAACGCTTACTCGACAAGAAATGTGCCTCCCAATGGCCGAGGAAATATAAACGCGTTACCTAATTCAATCGTCTTGAGCGACTATTAAATTTATATATATAAAGATATACAAAATAGAGCGAGATGAGACTATCAAATTAAATCATGAACTTTTTTTAGGAAGAATTTAGGATCCTTTAGAGGATATCTCTTCGAAACGCATGTACGCGACGCTGCCGTACAAGCGTTTTTATTTCGAAATGGCGTGTTGCATACCGAAAGATTCAATAAGACGCAATGTAGAATTTAATCGTCCGGTAGTTTCTGTACTGCAAGAATCATGATACAGTTATTTAGTACATGCATACAGACTGAATACAATGAAGATGATCTACTTGGATTCGCGTGAGCGTTTGTTACGTGCAATTGTTCAATCGCCGCACACTATCGATCTGTACACGCTAGTGATACGCGCAATTGTGATCGTTGTACTAGATGTCGCCGTGCAAACGAAGAATGTACAGTCGATCATCATACTGCCACTGATTCGCTTCAGCGGCTACTCACTCGTTTTAGCTTAAAAACGTGCGACAATTAGATAGAATAAACGTGAGAGCCATTTCTCGGTGATGACGCGCTTACCGAGTACGAATACGACTATATTCAGTAAATATTTATATCTCGTTATTACTCCGCGAAGGGTATTCATACTCGGTAATGTTCACATGTAGAACAATGCTGTGCGCTTGTCGTGTTTGCATGAATGTGAGTCGGAACTTCATCTGTAAATATTGTATCTCTCTGATATTTGTTTAAAAAATATATATTTGAATAATTTATACAGACACAACTCTCGGAGGCATTATATATGTATATATGATAGTGTGTATAAAAGGCGGAATCTTTCTTCAACGAAATGCGAGTTATAAATATATCAAAATATCAAATCTCTCATTTGCTCAGGCATCAAGGCCTTTTTTCTTCGAACTTTCTAGAGTCGAGCATACTTCTCATCTTTTCTTCTTATCGGCCGCTTTTTTTGGTTTTTTCGATTTTTTACCAATCTTCATATGTTTTTTTAAATCCTTGTATTTCCCTAATTTATGCCGTGCCATGTAACTTCTCCATATTGTCTGAATAATAGTCGCGGCTTTATTCAGCTTCTCTTGATACCTCGTCTCTTCCTGAATTCTCTTCTCTTCAGCGATGCACTCATCGATAAATTCTTGTCGTTTGTCTCTCAAAGCGCGCATTTCTTCTATGTCAAATTTCTGTTTTTCTATTTCTATCTACCGCGGATAAAAATAGATTTCTGAAGTATCCTGATGGAAATACATGTTTGAATCTTGGGACGAAATAAGTTTGCTCTTATCTATACTGTAGGGTTGCATTGGAACGTAAATAAGATATGTAGGATCAAATTTTTTTTGTATTAAATTTTTTTTTGTAGACAGTTCAACTAAGAGTAACAAAGCCAATATGCATGTCTATTTCTTCAATTTCTAGAAGTTACTAGCAGCCTTCAAATTAAACCCATTATTTTAAACAAGGTATCCTCTTAAGGCTCCTGGGTAGTTGCATCATCCATCTCTTTTTAACGACGTCAGAAGCGAGAAAACGCATGCTAAAAATTCTTGCAAAATACGTCGAGATAAATAGATATATTCACAAAACGACATTTGCAATCGATTAAATACACCTCTAAAATATTCCATACACTTTCCTTTTATTTTAAAAATCAATAGATAATCGGAAAATTAATATGACAAGATAATGAAGAAATTAGGTTAGAAAAGACGATTGCACATCACATTTATTTTATAATTATCTGTTGATTGTTAGAACAAAAGGAAAGTGTACGGAGTATTTTAGAAGTGTACTTAATCGATCGCAAATGTCGTTTTGTGGATATATCTGTTTATCTCGACGTATTTTGCAGGAATTTTTAGCATGCGTTTTCTCGCTTCTGACGTCATTAAAATGAGATGCATGATGCGACTCCTCAGGAGCCTTAAAGTTTAATTTTTTTTATCTAGACTAATTTTAACTCTTCAATTCATTTTTCATTTCATTTTTAAAATATGAAAATTCTGACGAAAAGAGAACATTTCAAGACTTCTGTAACTAAAAACTGAAGATACGAACATTACGTTTCTTTTCTTCTCAAGTCATTCGTCATCGATATTCGAGTGTACCTTCAGCTTATCTATCTCCTGCTGTCGTAACACGATTTCCTCGTTGTATCTTTTCGTCCACTCGATTACTTGCTCTTCTTTATCCTTTATATCTGCTTCTAAGTAAGCGGTTATCTCCGCCGAGACAATTTCTTCGGCGCTATATTTCTTCGTGTAGTTGCTCAGCTTGTTCAGTATATCCGTCTTTTGCAGCTTCAGTTTGAGATCCTGTTGTTCTAATCTAGCCTTTGCCCATCTTTCCGCGTAACCTGGGTGTAATACCGCGTCTTAGGACATCGAGAGATTATCGCCGCGATTATCTGGTATCCCCACTTACTTAGTTTTGCGCTGTTCAAGAATATCGCATGATCGACCTGCGCGTCGCTTTCCTGAGCGAGATTTGTGGTCTCCTTTCTGTCTTCTTCGTTCGCCTTTTTATCGGACTCCAACAACTCCCGAAGTTGCTCGGCTTGGCTACGCCATATTTGCGCGTTCACCTCGAGATTATGCTCGTCTTCTTGCTTCTTCGCGATATTATTAATTTCCTCTTGCAGAGTGTCGAATCTTCGGCTGTACCTCACGTCACGAAAGATTCTTTTGAGAACCTTCTGCAAATAGTTCCTAGACGGATCTCGCGAAAAATATTCGCACATACCATTATAAATGTTCGCAATATCAGTGCTAAAAAGAGATTGCATGTAATATTCGCACGGAATACGCTTGGAATATAATTGGAATATTAACAAATTGCAGACCGTTTTATACAGAGTGTTCATCGTAACAGTATTCACTGTTTCCTTACCAGTTACAGTGATTAAGCAGAAAAAGTTACAAGTGCAATTAATCAGTGTTTAAACAGCAATAAAATTTGATAATAAAAATTTCGAAAACGTTTTGTTTCCGTAAAAAAAACAAGATTATCTTCACTTTTTACATATTTTTTTACTTAGTTTATATGTGAACTATATTTTTTGAACCATATCTTTTTACTTACTTAGTTTACACATATATTTGAAATATTAACAAATTGCAAATCGTGTTTCTGCAAATGCACCTGTCTCTCTGCATTTTTTCACTCGCGGTAGGTATCAGCGGTAACAAGTCCATGTCTTCTCTAAAGATCGTTCTAGGCTCGTCGGGTACCCCGTACGTCTCGTCGATCGTCTTGAACGTGTCGTCCCAGCGCGGATCGACGTCGGCCGGTATCACGAAGCCGAACGTGGCGAGTTGCTCAAGAAATTCTTGCAACACGCACGAAATAGCAGCGGCCTCCAGCGGCGTGAAAGAATCAATTGGCGGTACATCCATCTGCATACTTTGCACCCCGATATTTTCTGAGCCTTCTCTCTTTGAAGATGTGCTCCCGGCCGATAGGTGTTCGACAGATGTCTCGTTTTCATCTATGCGTAACCACTGTGTAATAAATTGTATCTGTCACTTATCATTGTACAATAAATAGCAGTAATAAATAGCAATAATAGCATTGTACAATGGAGAGAGAGAGAGAGAGAGAGAGAGAGAGAGAGAGAGAGAGAGA
>NW_022639459.1:3300138-3314386 GCF_010583005.1 Odontomachus brunneus | reverse complement strand
TATATATATATATATATACACACATATACATATATACATTATATGTATATATCTGTTTAATCAACGGAGGAAAAAACGCATCGCGCGCTCGTGGCGAAACTGTATAGATACGAGGGATCTTCTCCAGGTGTACAAAAGACAAGAAGGGGAAGGGTACAAGGAGGGGCGCGGCATGGGGAGACAGAGGCACCTCGTATATTTTCCTCGACTCGATTTGTCGGCCACCTGTCCGATCGGCAGTTTATACGGCTCGGTAATTTCCACATACCGAGAATATTAGACGTCGACGCGTTCCTGCGGCCGCCGACACACGTGGCGCAGCTACGTGTACATGTGCGTGCGTGCGCGCGAGAGTCTACGAGTGTGTAAGTACGTACGTACGGTCGGGACTCTCGATCGCGACGTGCCACGATTTTGCACGTGTCTTGCACGCGTGCATAAGCGCACAGGCGTCTCTCCCGTTTGGTATACGCTCTGCGAGCGCGATTTATCTCGAGGGAGAGAGAAACACACGCACACACACGCACACACATACACAGTGGGAAAGAGAAAGGGGAGAAAGATACCGGTTAATGCGTTCCGGGAATCTATTACCGGGCTCCCAATATTATAATTATTTTATTAGCGGCTCGCTCATTATGCTCCTTCCTACGGACAAGCGGCGATTACGATTATTTCCCTCCGTGTTTTTGCCTCTTTTGTCCTTCCTCCTTCCTCCCACCCCCCCGCTTATTTTTTTTGTTGCCCGTGTACTACTGCTCTTCCGCGTAATGACAGAGCCCCTCCATAAAAGTGTCCGGAGCTTTGTCGGGGAATGTATCCTTGGAATTCGGATGACGAATCGAGGCTCGCCGCGCGGCCGCGCGTTCGATTAATCGTACAGCGTCCTTCCCGGGGAGAGGGCACTTGTGTTTTGCAAATTATGTCTTAGCGATATACGTCGCTGATGACGAGATAACGAGTATAATTGAGGACTCGCGGGCGAGATACACCGGCGAGATAAGGGAGAAACTGTGCGCCTGTTTACGAAATTAAATTTAAAGGTTAAGAATATTTCACCGCACACACGGGGAAGAGACACTTGCTCGCGGAATGAGCGGCGAGTGACGCAACTTTACATTTCGCGCGATATCGAAAATTCTACCGACCAAACCGATGCGCCGAGCTCGATCGAGCGACTCGACGACGTGGAGACCACACCGGCTAATTCGTAGAAGTAATTAGAAAATTGAGTCGCGGGATGCGCGTTTGAGTCACGGCGCCCGCTCACGCAGAAATAATCTTCTAGGGGGCAGAGAAAAAAAAGAAAGCGTGATATTGATCAGCGCGCGCGAAGGCTGGTCGGCTCGTTCGAGGAGTCGTTAATCAGCGCGATGAGGGCGATGAGAGGGTTCATTAGCAAAGCGTCCGCGGTCGAAAGGAGATATTTGCGGTTTCTCTATCCTCTCCTACCTTCGATCTCTCTTTTCTTCTTCGGGCCCGACCGGCGCGTTCCCAGGAATCTTTCAATTCCGGCCTACAGGGTGGGGTGTGCCCTCGCGTGCGTTGTTAAGATTGAGATTTTATGACACGATTCGAAATAACGAGGAACCTGAGTCAGACGTGCGCATAAGTTGTTTCGTTTCGAATCAACGGCCCCGAGAAGAGAGTTCCGTCGGTGATCTCTTCTCGGTGGTCCACGATAGAAGTGTCGGACGATTCTGTCGGAACGTGCCTAAATCTCGGCTCATCCGGCTCGTCCAATGTTCACCGTTCACGTCATCGGCTGAAGTCTTCTTTGCGATATATTACGAGTTTAAATATTCGAAAATGAGGAAGAAGTGCCATACTCCATGCAACATTGAACAACCAATTATTAGTACCTCTCTTAGACATTCTGCATTCTGAGAGAAAAATAACAAGAAAATAGTGAATATTTATTTGGGTGGAAACAAATAACATATTTACTTATATTAATATATTTCTTAAATAAGAAAATATATATATTTTCCTTAAGATATTAAGGAATACATTGGAAATTTTAAGAAAACTTCAGTTTTTCATGAAAGCAATTGTTTATTCCGTTTAAATGAAAGAATTTAAGTCAATATATTATTACTATTGTTACTATCCATCGAATAAATATCTACTATTTCTTAGATATTTTTTCTCTTACAAGGGAACACCGTGAACACCCGAACTCTTTGATTTTGAGATACTTTTGTGAGTATGTAGAGTAAATCAGTACATGAATAACAGTATATTTCATTTGTGCCCAATCGCTATTTAAAGGTATGATTTACACTCTCAAAGTAAAAAGGACGATCCACTTTTTCGTGTATTACTCTTAAAGGTGATAGACAAAATTCTCCGAATAAAAGTTTAGTGGTAAGCTAAGTGCTGTAAATTGACATAAACATAAATAAAAAATACTTATAAAAATTTGTTTTACAATAAAAAGATTTTTTTATTTATGCTTATATCAATTTACAGCACTTAACTTACCATTAAACTTTTATTCGAAACATATTTTTCTATCTCCTTTAATTTCAAAGTAATACACGAAAAAGTGGAATCATCCTTTTTAATTTGAGAGAGTATATCATATTTTTAAATAGCGATTGGGCACAAATGGAATATACTGTTATTCAGGTATTGATTTACTCTACATACTCACAAAAGTGTATCAAAATCAAAGAGTTCGGGTTCGCGGTATTCCCTTGTTAGTGCAGAAAAATCTGATTTTTCTTGCGACCAGCATACAGACGAGCTTTTTGCTCCCACTCTATGATTCTAAGAGAGAACCCTTTAATTAGCTTCACAATTAAGTATTGTGAACAAACCATTACAAGAATACACAAAAACTACACAAGAATGCATGTAAATTCGACAATGTAGCGTTTATCAACACAAAATGTTTTATCGACGCAGTCCTTTAAGTTTGATAGTTGCTGAACATTGGGAATCATACAGCATCATCCGTTGGGTTATTGTCCGAGTAATATAGGGACCAATGCTGCGCCGATGCCAGCTACTAATATCGGGAATCCGACATCCGATAATCGGCCCGATACCAGACTGATCTTAAGATCCAATATACGAGAGCACTCGGTGCAGCACTTGGTACGTCGTCGGAAGTATCGATTCGACAATAACGACGATTACGGCGAGCCGGGAGAGGCGCGTCGAACTTCTTACACCCGAAATCGATCCCTCGGCTCGCGCCACTCGAGACACACGGTCGGCTCGAAATTTCGAAATCCCGGACTTTCGTCTGGAGCCGTGCACGCGCGCGGTTAAATTCAGCGCTAACATTTATTGCCGGCTGCGCGCGACATTAAATGCTTCCTCCGCGTTGAGGGCGGCCGGGACCCGCCGCGCGCCTTGAACGCTGTAAAACGGGCTTCGACTCCTAAACACGACTCCATTATGCTGTCTTAGAAATGCACTTACGCGCGCGGCACCTGATCGTGTTCCGCACGAACGCGACGTCGAAGTCGTTCCGATAGATAACATGTGAAACCCGCGTGTGTGCCCACCTGATCCGACCGTTCCTCTTATCCGCTGAACCCGAACCTTATTTAGCTGTATCGCGTTAATGCTGGAGCGCGTCGTTGCTGTTGATGTACGTGGCTTTAATTAACTTATTCGATCGACAGTCGCTATTCCGCTACTCCTCCCCTCTCTATCTCCCCAACTCTAATAAAATAAATGTATTATAGCTCTAATGACGTTCAATCAGTAAATGTAAAAGGTCAATGAAAGCCAGCGTAAGTTGATTAGCGCGATAAACGTTTGGATGATATAATAAATCTTGTTATCATCTGTACGTGATTATCATTTAGTACAATGTTAAATAATTTTGTCGCACTAATTGAGCTGTTGATTTACCTAATTACTTTCTTTTTTGCACGTTTCATTTTAGCATTCTAAAATGAATTTGCTGTAAAAGTTCTAAGGAGTTATGAAAGCCCAAGATATGAATAAATTCCATTCCAGGCTGTGAGAGAAAAATATTTAAGAAATAAAAAATATTTTCATTGGTTCTTGGCACACTAATAACATATTGTGTTAGTATAAAATATTTTTTAAATAAGGAAATATACATTTTTTTTACACACATAAACATTTCTATCAAAACAATTGTTTATTCCATTGAAATAAAAGAATTTAGATTTTAGTAATGTTATCGGTACCCAAAGAAAAAATATTTTTTCATTGTTACATTTCTGGCCGCACAACCAATTTCGCAGATGCGATTAATTATACCTTATACGTAGCTTACGCGGTACCATCGCAGAGCTGATGACCGCCGCAGCGGTGTTAATACGCGAAGGTCTCTCCATGCTATAAGTTAAAACTCATCCCGACAAGGAGATCTCCCGCGACTTGTCTCTCGATAATCGGTTCTCACAGAAGTGTCACGAATTATTTAACAATGTTCTAACAACAATTGGCCCAACCGACGCATAACCGATCCAAACTATCTATTAGACCCGCATCTTCCCCCGCAACAAGCTCCAGTCATTTTCAGATAGAGCTCTCTTCGAAACGAGAAAACGTCAGCCTCATTTCAAGAAATATCTTATTTACGGTGTCGTTATAACGACGTTGCTCGTCGCGTACAAGAAGGAGGAGAAGGAGGAGGAGGAGGCGGTGTGGAGAAAACGCGTCCAGGGAGATAGACGTGGTCGAGAGGAGAGATAGAGGGAGCCGACGGTGAGAAATCTCTCGTTTCTTTTTCCAGCTTTTCCTTTTTTCGCAGATGCAGCGGCTGCTGCTGCCGCCGCCGCCGCTGCCGCGGTTGCTACTGCTGCTGGATGACGGAGGAAGTCACAAATTTTTTCATTAATATGCAGCGAGACACTCCTAACTCCCTGCTCGGAAAAGGTAATGTAGTAGTAGTAGTGGGGGCAAAAAGGGAGAAAACGCGGTGTGCCCACGTATACGTGCACCGTTGCGACCCGTGCGTCGTGTACGCGCGTATGAAACGCGCCTGTGTGTGTGCGGACGTATGTACTTTTGTGTGTGTGTGCGTCGCGCGCGCGTGGGTGTAAGAGAGAAATAATGGTCCGCTAGGAAATGTAACCAGCCGACGCTCACGCCCTCGTCGCGACGCCTCGAGAGACTTTATGGGGATGAAGAAGGGAGGAGAGGAAACGCGCGGAGACGCGGAGAAGAAACGAAAACGGGCTAGACGGCGGCGGGCGCGCGCACGGGGTGTAAAAAGCGGGGGAGCGTACCGTATAAAATAGCGAGCGAGCCAGGGCGTGCGCGCGCGCGCGTGAGAGAGAGAGAGAGAGAGAGAGAGAGAGAGAGAGAGAGAGAGAGAGAGAGAGAGAGAGCACCGTGTGGTGTGATATGTAAATGTAAAGGGCACGAAGTGATTGTTCTCCACACAATTATCATATTGATGGATTATTATTTCCACACTCACGAAAACTTCACATTGCGTAGACTAGATAAGGAGAGTTTTTTAATTCATCGATGGATCCATTGCATGATGCGTAAATACAGCGAAACATTGCATTTGCGCATCATGCGATGGATCCATCAATGAATTAAAAAACTCGACCATAGTACAACTAAAAAAGAAATTTCTCATTCAAATCGCGCGGAGAATAATTGATTATATTAACACGTTGAGAGACTGTCACCAGTGATCGGCTCACTAATTTACGTATAAAATGTATATAAATCAACTATTTATAACAAATTAAATACGATAGAGAGCCAATGAAACCAGTCATCCAGGCAGCACACATTTCTAAAAGATGTTTTAAAAACATCTTATTTTATTTAAATGTCTTTTAGACGTCTCTAAGATATTTCTTTTAGAAGTTCGTGTTGTCTGTGTGGATAACGAGTATATGCGCTGCGTGAATTGTATTTACTTATCATATATTTTTAGTAATTCAAAGTTGAGTTGAGCATTGAAATAATTAGTGGAAATTAGTGTAGCAGTCAATGTGTTAAGAGCCGATTAATCGTACTATACTTTAAAGAAGTTTCAGTCAAGTAGTCTGAGACGCATTTAGACATTAATTTAAGAAAAAAATAATTAATAGAGCCAATAATGTCTCATGAAATAAAAGTATGTTTGGCAACTAACAAGTAAACCTACCCAAAAGTTACACTCCGATTTCTTTCTAATTTGGCACAAATGTAGAAGTATAAAAAATATTTAGGTCATATTTTTTCATTTTGGCCCACTTTGAGTTTCACGGGCAGTTCATAGCTTTTTAATGTTCTCACTCTTATCATCAACAAGTGCAACAAAAAATGCATAAGAAATAAATTGAATACAGGACATAGTTAAATAATTTTAACAAAATCGGCATAGCTGAGACATGAACCATTCTCGTGCCAAATAAATCGGAGTGTACTTTTTGGGTAGGTTTACTTATAAGTATTCTTATGCGTTTCTTTACTCTGTTTAATATGATTTTATATTTTCATCACCTTACGTTTTATGTCATGCGTAATTGTGCCTGTAGCTGGAACGCTCGATATAAATATACTGGATTTACGATCAGCGACTGTACTCCTACGTTGGTTCGTTTTTATAAATTCCTCGCCTTTCGATGTTTTTAAAAAAGAATTGAACGTGGAGTCTGGTCCTTCCATATCCTTAAACTCGATATCAACCTGCAGACGCGCATTTGCTCTCAATTGATATAATATGCAGATAACTATTGTTTCGTTCTAATCAGAAGGTTGGGTAAATTTTTTAATATTTTTTAATTAAGTTATATGTAGGTCAATGGCTATATAAGCCAATGGCTTATAAAATTAATTTAATTAAGTTAAAAGTTATATAAATAAAAACTAACTTAAGGGTTTAATAAAAATTAAATTAACATATTTAAGTTAGAAGTCAATTATATAAAGTAATATATACGTGTTCTTGCATAATTAACTTTTTAATCGTAGGTTAAATTTTTGTGAAATAATAAAAAGGCAGTCTTTTATAAAAAGATACCGATTGTTTTGTTTTCCACACAGAAAATAATTTTAATATTGATGAATTATTTTTAACTTTTGTACAAACAAAAATATTAAATTAAACTTAATACATTCTAAAATGACAAGTTTAAGTTAAAAGTTGATTAATTTATAAAGTTAACTAAGTTATTAGTTAAAATGAAAAGTTAACTTTTCAGTTTAACTTCTAACTAATTAACTGATTATTACTCAACCTTGAATTCTAATACATGTTATATTTTTTATTCTAATTTAATCTCGCTACATGATAATGGATTATTTTACTGTATCATCCAAGATTCCCATCTTGGAAATCCTATCCAAGTTTTGTAAGAATATGCTGGCAGACTGCTTTCGCGTTTCCTCTATAGCATTCTCGCTCGCCGTTGCATCGCTGACGAAGATCACATTTCTACGAACTTGCTGAAGAGCTATCATAGATAGTCTTTGCAGCGCGACTTCCTTTTGAAATGCATACACATCTTGAGATGCGCTCAATTCACTTATTGTCGTATCGGGGATATACTAAAGTAGCAATTGTGTAGCAATTACGTCATCGCGTTGTTTTCCAAAAAAGAAAAAAACGAGAAGTTTCAGTGATCGGGAAATTAGATGATAATCTAAAGTAATTAGTGCGGCAGTATTTCGTCAATATTCTTTAAAGTAGTAAAATCAAAGAGAAGAAAAGAGAAATCAAATAGCAGATTCAGGCATTTTAGGAAACACAAAAATATCACATACATTGAATTTTTCTGTTCTGGGATGGACACAAATTATCATTAGCAGCGGTCTAACTGTGTCTACAAACCTTATCGTTATACATTTCCGGGCTTTCTTCTTTTGTTGTTTCTTCTCATTGATTAATACTAAATAAGTATGTGGAAAATATTATCACATTTAAGCCTTCGGTTTAATCTAATTCCAAGACATATCGCTAAAGTTTCGCCGTGTTAAATGCGTCAAAATTTGAAACTACGCAGATCCAAAACAAAGGCCAACTGAGCCGTACGAACATCGCGGTTGAAGATTGTTTTATGTTAATTTATGCATAAAAACATTCTTCGAAAAATTTCGAGTATAAAAGTAAATAAATGTGATTCAAGACGCTCTTTGATAGGTTTTTGTATAGAATCCCATCGGTTTTATATTGAAAATAAAGGTATATTTAATTAACATGATACATTTTTCATCTACAAATACATTAAATAAATATAATATATCTGTTATAGGAATCTCATACATACATAACAGTGTTTATTTGATTGAAGTATTTGACATTTTTGAACACTTAGCGCCCCTAAGAACTAAATTTTAAGAGCGTGCTGTAGATAAAATCACTTTACACAGTACATAACTTCTTATTTTCACATATTTATTAATCTTCTATAACTAAAAATTTACTCGTACATATTTGAATTTTTAGGTAAAGGTGGCAATAATATAGATATGGCAATTCGGTAAATAATTAAACAAGAAAGAAAGACAGTGTTGATATAGCAATGAAATGATATAACTGTTTGACTTTTTCAATTAGATAATGTAAATTTCGACTAAGGATCAATGTCAAAATGTTTGCATGCGCTTATATAGAGACATGTAGTAGTCACATAAATTCGTCATGAAGCTACATTTTGAATTCACCGTGCGTTAATAACGAATATAAATCTCTTCGCAAAAATAAATGAACACAATACGGATCGGTATTCTCCCCAAAACTCGTATTTCGCTTTGTTCATAAATATCTCTCTTTCTTGTATAATTTACTAAAAATAAATTCTCCAGTAACTGGAATCTCTTTTTGAAATATTTAACGAGTCTCATATGGCCCAATAATACTTTGTACACAGCTGTTGAACTTTTACTTGCTTTCCTATTCTATGCATTTTGCTCGTTATAATATGGTGTATCACTTCATTTTACATAATACGGCTATTGTCATGATAATAATAATAATATAAGAGCTTTCGTGATACGCCCCGGCCGTTTTATCGCATTTACATATATTTCAATGCAAATCAACTGTAACTACGCGGCTATAAAAGCGCATTAATATTGATCGCTATAGATTTACATGCAATATACATGTAATTACGCGTGCACGGCTGATAATAAGACGACATTTAGCGTAGGACAAGAAAGCCAAGCCATCTCAGTTCCGCGTCACGACGAGAAATACATCAGGCTTCGTTTGCGATTGAAAATACTGTTGTTATCAGTTCGCCATCATAATATGAGCTAGTTTGACTATACCGCTCTAAAAACGCTCGCTACTCACGCAAACAACAGATAACAGACATTAATCTGAAGGAGTAACGGGGAGTTTTACATGAAGTAGCTGGTGTACTCGTGCGGCATCACACCCCGTCTGGGATAAAAAGTGTGGCTCGTGGAGTATTCCAAGAGATTCGTGATCGAGCTCATGTAGATGTCGGCGAATCTGAACAGTCTCCGGGAGAAATACGTCGGATTGTGATATGTTCTGAACACCGAGCCGAACTGCTTATTGAAGACCGACTTGATCTCGTTTCTCAGTTGGTCCCGCTCCTCCATCCATTCGTCCAGCACATCTTGCACTTCCGGCCCTTCGTAATCCTGATGCTCCTCGATCAGACCAGTTAACATCTGAAGCCAGTTCGCGTTCTCTTTGAACTTTGGGTCGTTCAAAGTTTCGATCTCGTGCTGTAATTAAATTGGAACGTAATATGCAACCTTACGCGCGCGGTCTGCTATTTCAATCTAATTTCATGCGCCGTTACATACATATTCTCTCTTTCTCTCTCTCTCTCTCTCTCTCTCTCTCTCTCTCTCTCTCTCTCTCAGAGCAAATTGATGATTTCCCAGGCAAAATAAAAAATCACGATGACGTCCAAATGATGTATAAAAACGATAAAAAAATTATTAGAAAACTCATTTATCACAATTCGATCATTTCGTTGTCATTTTGACGTCATCGTGATTTTCTGTTCATTCGATAGCAAAAGTAAAAATTTCATATTTGAGAATCACCGTTAATTCTTTGATTATCGCCCCCGTTCGCCAACCATGTTCCAGAGTCACATCTGCTAAGTCGCTGTATGGATGATCGCCGAAATACAACACCTGATGTCCCCGCCATCCGGTCATGTCTTGCAGTTGTTTGACAGTTCCCTAGGGTGATTCGCAATAATTAAGCACGCGATATCTCGAAAAGTGGTAGGCGAAATCGCGTAATTTTCCGACGTTTGACGTAACGAAAGACTGGGATTTACTTCGAGATATATGACGCCTTTGTCGAGTCTGGTAACACGATCCCACAATTGCGTTTGCTTAACTTCATCATAGATTCTCAATGGACGTGACTCCTCGGTGAAGAATCTCGGTTTTCTCGCCTGAACTATCACCACGTCGAAGTAGTCCTTCCAGTTTTCACCCACCAGAAATTGCATACCCTTGTCACTACGTCAATACGTTTGCGGTCATTGTCACACATAAAATCGTCAACGAGAATAATAATAAGAACAACAACAACAATAATAATTTTATTGTGTACAGAGAAAATATTGTAGTAAAAATTACAACAAAATTTTTAAATTTTGGCAAACATGATGACTGAAATTACTGTATATTTGTTTAAAAATATTATGCACGTTTGACCTTTCTTTTATTAGTAAATCATTGTAATTACTTCATTATTTCCTATATCATATATTCAATATAAATGATCCAATTATTTTTTCTATAATAATTTATAATATAATGTCGATATAGTCCAGCTGTTTATAATATAATGTCGATATCCAGCTTTACAGAAGATACTGTAAAATAAAATAAAATAAAATAAAATAAAAAAGTTTTACGTAATTCTTATTACAACATTTTCTCCATGATGTCCTAAATATGTGTGATGCGTATACAAAATGTAATAGAATTAGCATGTAAAAAGCGAAGTAATAATATAAGTTGTCATACAGCAGCAAAATGCTGCAACGGAGAACTTACACGAAGTGGAAAGGACTATTTGTCACCAGAAACGTATTCTTCTTTGCGTGTCTAAGTCGATCGAAGAATCGTCTCAGATCTTTATTTTGCTCCAGGTATTCCGATACATTCTCCACTACTAATTGATGCATTATAGGATGGCAGCTTTGTACGGAATTCTAGATATTATATAAAATTCATCTCTCGTGAAATCGATCTGTATGAATACGCAACCGGCTGTAATTCAGATTATCCAGTTTACCTTGACGTCTCTAAACAGTATCTCGGGATGATAATCGATGTGATTTCGCAGAAAGTACTCTGTGACATTACACAGCAGACCCATTTCTGGCACGGAAAACAGATCGGCTAATTGAACCATCTTCGTGCGTTGCAGAGCATCCTAGAATGGAAAAAGAAAGAAAAGAAAATATCATCAGATATTTTCAGAAATTTCTACGCACGTCGTGAACGGCAATAAGTGTACGTACCTTCTGCGCATCGAAACGACCCATCGTCAAAAACACACATGTTGCCATATGCAAACAGAGAAAGAGAGAGGAGGTTGGGCGTTTAATGTCGAAAATTTTGTTTCTTTATTGATGATGTAAATTGTGCGATCTCTACGCTTCGTTTCAACGAAGCAGCGGGAAAGAGAAAATTCCGGAGAAAATGCCTTCCCGACGACTGAAACGAGCTAAATTTTGCCAACTCGCAAAGAAGAGATCGCGTTTCGTATATTACACAGAAGATATACACTTGGTTTCAATATGGTTTGAACACTTTTTCTCGATTTTGCTGTCCGAAACACAGCCGACGGTCCAATAAGAGAATTTGCTTTTAATTAATTGTCAGAGAAATTTAGTTTTTTCATAATCATTTCATTGAAAAAAATTGTTCTGCTCGTATTGAAACCGAGTATAGCATATAACTGAGGTCACAGATACTTATCGGAGTTTCTCCAACATTTCGTGTCTGAAATTTGTATCTTTAAACAAATTTCGACTCATTCCCGAGTCGAAATTTCAGCCCTACTTTCGACTTAAATTTTCTAGCGCCTTTAAAGCAGTTCTATCATGAAACGAGTTTCGTGAAAATTTGGTGAAACTACATTGCACTATGCAATATGCAGTGAATTATTATCGAATTGCTCTAACTGCTAACTGCAGTTAGAAGAAGAATCATCATTCCAGAGCTGAAATGTTAGTAAAGTTGATACTTTTTACACGTGTTCTAGCGTGCCTTTTTTAATTTTCTAAATATCTTCTAAATGTATGAGATTTTGATAAAAAAATTATTATTATATTAAAGATTAATATATAGACACACATTATGCAAAATTCCGGAATTACTGACCATCTTGTTTTCAAAATACAGCAGTGAAAAGAGTTCACAATTTATAGTAGTATTTGAAGTACAATATTGGAAATACAATACAAATACTCTTGGCAAAGTTAAGCAAGTTAAGTAGAATGAAAAGAAGTTGATAGACTTCAGAGTATTAAAGTAGGTATGTTAAGTGGAATATTGAGGTCGAAAATAGGATTAAAACTTCGACTTGGGTTGTCTCTGTGGGCTTGAGAAGCGCGATTTTTACTTGACGTGTCGTACTTTTCGTCTCGACCGAGGCTCGCGTTTTTCCGATAATAAACTTACGTGGGAGTGTTTATGTGGTGCCTCTACGTAGGCTATCGGTATTATCCTATTTTTGTAGACCCGTAGGACCTCGTCGTCGGGTATCTGATGTAAACCACGATAAACGGTGCCAAATTGAATTTGCAAGAAGCTGTCAAGCTTCAGGAGAAGACCCTTTTCGATGTCGTAATGGAGGCCGCGGACGGCGAAATTTTCCCTGTACTCCAGATTGCCAATTCCCTCCGGGTACTGGAGGGACAATTAAACAAGTTTAAGGGAAGTTGAAGATGAAATTCTAATCGGCTGTAATTGTCTTTTGATTTCGGCAGAAGTGCCGAGCAGCTGTCCTTTGAGATAAAGACAAGTCGCGAAGTTTCGCGCGGCGTTTTTTCTCATCATACTTTTTAATTTTCTTAACTTTCCCGCGCATTTTTCGATAGAATAGAGATTGCTTTCAGTTTGTGCAGCTCAACAAAATGACTTTCCCCAATGTAGACGCTAATATTTCGCCGTATCGATTATCATCAAACGTATTCAGTAAAAGTTACAGCCGAGTAAGAGCTCATCCCGAGCAACACGAGGGTCAATGTTGAAATAACAATCAATGTAGAATCTATAGTGGTGCATCATTGGCTAACTAATATGTGCTGCTCGGGACAGTGAAGTCATATTTGAGTAAACGAGTGCATCGCAATAATAAAAACCTAATAATAAAATAATAAAATAATAAAATAATAAAATAATAAAAACCTTGTATTTCTTAATAAGCATGTCGCGTCCCAGACTGTAAAGTAAGTGGTCCATGGACGGCTTGTAGCATGCCAGTGTGTAATCGTAATCGAATCCATAGACTTGGACCTCTTTCAAGTCGAGCTCGTTGCACGCAAAAACACCCTTCGGATTTACATCTTGCGGAAGCTTCTTCGCTAAAATTGCAATATTATGAATTAGCAAAGTCGCGCTTATTTTGTCCTTTCACGTTTGATTAATTTAATCAAACGTAAAATTTTCAAAACGTTTGATTAAAACATTTTAAGCTTAATTCTTATGTTCAATCTTTGGGAAAGAGAGGCTCGAATGTCTGTGATTTAAAATAAAATGCGTTTGCAATTCGACGTAACGAAATGATATCTCGATTGTACTTTACACGGAGAGAATTTTATTACAGAAGTTACTACAGTATTTTGTAACTTAGGAATAAATTGACATTCTGTAATAATTTATTATCCTTTCATTTAATATATTATTTTAGGAACTAACATATGCTAATTAAAAAAATGTGCTAAGTTCTTAGTGAAATTTATTAGTTTTTAGTAAAATATACGTTGTTAACAATCTATGCCTACTCTATTAAAAATATAGTAAAATTCAAAAAAGAATTTCTATATAAAAATTCTCTCCGTGTAAACATCTTAAAATCCAAGTTGTTTGAAGTGATTGATTGTTTGTGTTGATTCCGCGTGACTTAAAGTCTTCGACTGGAATGACACGACGGCACGATTATTATTTCTTTGAACCCAACTAGCAATCAATTTATGCGGCGCTCTCGTTTCATTCCATAGATGTGCGATACGAACTGATTTTCAATGTCCTAGATTTTTCTGCCTTTATGTTTGCCTCTTTCTTTTCTCGTCGTTCCACGAGCAAAAGAGAGAGAGAGAGAGAGAGAGAGAGAGAGAGAGAGAGAGAGAGA
>NW_022639459.1:3275587-3300128 GCF_010583005.1 Odontomachus brunneus | reverse complement strand
AGAGAGAGAGAGAGAGAGAGAGAGAGAGAGAGAGAGAGAGAGAGAGAGAGAGAGAGAAAGGGAGAGCAAAAGGGAAAGAGAGAGAGAAAGAGAGAAAGACTAATCTCGATCTAAATCTGATCTGTCCACGCTCCTTTTACGCCGCTTTTCGGCGCCGTAGTGAATTGATTAATTAGGACGAACAAATATCAGATAAAGTGAAAGTCGCGGGAAGAGATATTAGATTAACAATTTATATGTCCGATTTATTGTGCTTGCTCGAAAGTTTTGCACAGTATGGCTTAGCACGTCATTATCTCGGGCCTCCTGAATATAACGATAAGATAATAAGACTGATACATTTGCCAACGCAGCTAATTTGGCAGAGATATGGCCTTTAAAATTAAACTTTCAGAGGTTGTACGTTTCTTGTGCATTTCTCGCGACAGGATTTAAATAGGAATCTGCATGAAATTGTTTCCTCTGGCAACATTCTCCATTGCTTCCTGCAATTCTTACCGCGTTCCACGAACTTATAAATGATAGTGTACGTTCATTAATTACTTAGATATAACCAGGCACCTATATATATGGTAATACATATGGATCCGAGAGTTCCACTCGCATTTCAAATTCTTCTTTAAAATAATGAAGATAACGATAACATTACATGGATTCAGTTTGAATTTCAATTTAGATCAATCGATAGGAATCGATAGGATGATGATTGGTTTACATTGAAATTCAAACTGAATATAGTGTAATCTTGTCGTTTTGTATCCATCATTTTAAGTAGGGATCGCTTTACAAAGGGAAAGATTATTCGCGCTAAACGCGCCGACGAAGCCGGACAAGTGCCCACTGTCCTTCGGAGACACAAACAACATGAAAAGATGAGTTGCATAACACTGAATGTTTCTGTCGCATGTGTTGAAACAGCTGGCGACGCGCCAGGCTCCGTCGGCGACGAATTCTCCTCGTCGCCGTCGGCCGAGAATGCAACCGCAAGAAGTCTCAACACCCCGCGTCAAAAACTCACTTTGCTATTTAATTCAATTTCATCCCTACCTTTCTACGTATGCGGGAGAGAGAATGAGAGACAGACAGACAGAGAACTTCAATTCAGGCCGGGAACACATAGAAAAACTTAAGCAGTGAAACATATTCCTGCATCATTTCTTCTTCACTATGACTGTTAGATCGATACACCAGAAATAAGTCTGAAAATGTAGTATCTTTAGAGACGTTGCCTTTCTAGATTGTTGTGCGGAAAGCACAATTCTGTTGATGTAACTGAAAATTCTCTTGCCCGATAAGAATAAGGATCAAATGGAAAACTCTGTTGTAGAAATTCCCGGCATACATAGAAAGATACTATATCGAGTAAGTGTCTCGTTTCAAATATTTCATAAGTTTATATATTTGCGAGTCTGTCATGAGAGAAAGAGAAAGAAAAAGAGAGAAAGAAAGAGAGAGGGGGAAGAAAGGAAAAGATACGCGTAACGGCTTCGTCTCTCCCGAGACGAAAGGCTAGATCGGTCTTGGCGCGCCTGATGAATTACTACCGCGCTTGTGCGCGTGTGTCAAGGTCGCTCCTTCGAGATATCGAATAGATCGAGCGCGGGGCGCATGCGCCGCCTGTCAAGGCCGCGCAATCGAGATATCGAACTGGTCGAGAGCGCACGGCGCGCACGCGTCGCTCGTTCGGCCGTGCGTCGAGGGTGCGAGCGAGACAGACGTACGTACAAGGACGACGCGATCGAGGCATGGCTGCAGTCGCGTTGAATGGCGAACACACTCACACTTGCACTTGTCGAGCATTCGCAGGTAATTCTCGCGCATCACCGCGCGCGACACCACGCCGCGGCTGATGGCGCGGTCGCCCACCGTTCGTTTGGACGCTCCATCGGTCGGCACGCTGGCGTTACGGCATAGCTGGACGACGAACGGCGACGTCTCGGCAAGGAGAGCCGATGTCGCGACGCGCCTCACGTGCAGCATCACGGACGATTGGCGGGCGTGCAACAACAACCACCGTGGCGTCGCGCGGCGATTGGCGCACGCCGCGCGCGGCGGCCGATTTGAATCGCGCGGCGACGGTCGCGCCGATGCGCGAACTTCGTGCCTGGCCTGTCGCGCGCACACGAGCGCGCGCTGCGCGTCACTGCGCCTACGCGTGCACGTGCACGTGTGGTATTATTTATGTAATAGCGGAGTTATTTCAATGACTATTCTGGCGCGCGTCCGCGCGCTCTGCTTTCGAAATCGCAGCGCCTCTCACGCGGAGACGTGGCCAACCCTCTCGCGAGACGGCATTCTGGACGGAATAACAGCAGGGTTAATTGCGGATCCGTGCTTCGCGGTTGTCGAGTGATCGTAAGCGCTTCTAGTCGGCACTTCTCGTCGCGCCTCGCGTCGCTGTTTTGCGTGCACCGTCACGGAACATCCGATCCGTTGCGATGGTACTCGCGTACTATCACAATAACGATGCAGACGGATCCTTATCTATGGCTCTGCGCTTGTCGTGCTAGTACCGTTGTCTCGTGCTTTCTCTCCTCTTCTACATGTCCGACTGCGACACATGTGCGGTTGAAAGATTTTAATGGTGTTGCTCAGAATAGAATTTAATTAGTTAAGGAAAGTTTATTTTTATTATATAACAAAGTATTTTTACTCGGGGTCTCGAAAATCGGAAATTTCTTTTCCACATACTTGACTCTAATATCACGTGATCGAAAAATTTGAATTGCATCAGTCATAGAAGAACTGAAATATTTACACACAGAACAATATATATTGCATTCAAATAAATGTTTTTTTTTTAATTTTAGTCCAGAATATTCAATTAAAATAAGAATTTAATTTGCTTACTATACAGTTTAATTATTACTACTACATAAAGCCAAATTTTTTTTTTATAAAATTGGATGATATTTTTGCAAAGAGAATTTTTCTTCTTTTGAATACATGGTAATGAGTTTTTTTTTAAATTTACTATTAGTACATTTTAAGAGTGCTATCATATAAGAAATTGTTATTTGTCGAAGATAATTTAAACCTAAAAAATATATAATCTTATCTTTAAAATTCTCTTAAATTCTGAAAATTCTCTTATATATGGCTGCAAGAGAATTCTTCTAAAATTAGAAGGAATATATTCTAAGTGCAATATTTGTAAAATTAGAGAAATTTCGTTTTTTATTTACAATACAAAATAGCGTCGGAGTAAAATAGAATAAATTAAAGAGAGCTCTTTTATAATATGTGAGAAAGTATTTTGGTCAAAGTCTCAAAAATCATTTAATTATTCAACGAGATTTACGAGAAAATGTGCTTTCTTCTTGTCGCTCGATGCATTTTAAACTGCGAAGCGCGCTGCATGCCAAGGCGTGACGTTTCCTTCACTTTACTCCCGAGTCGCGCAACAAAGTAAAACTGATTGATCCAGTTCCGGAGCCATTAAGATATTCCTGCGATCTAGCGTTTACGTGACGCCAAATGTGTCCAATTAGAATCGGCGTGCGATATGGACGTTCGTCGCGCGAGCGGAACTCCGCGTCTTTTTAGAAAGTCAAACGGAGATATCTGCCCGTGGGATCTGTATTCCAAGGCGATTCCCTTCTCTCTTTCGCTTAACATTTATCGCGTGTCAGCTCGAAACGGGTTAATTATCGCACGAATCCGCGATCAGCGTGATTCGAATGCGATTTCGTGCGATGCGAGTTTCTCTCCGCAGATAACAAAATGCCCGGGGTGCGCTCCCGGGCGGCCTCTCCTCAGGCGTGTGTTCGCACGTTCGGGGACATTCTCTCCAAAGACGCTTAACACACTTCGCACCTGATCCTAATCGCCGGAGACTGCCCATCGCGCGCATCCCAACCGGCTGCGCGAATCGGGCCGATTATATGCTTCCACGTTTAATAGATCGCCGCGAGCGACGATGCGATCGTGTCGATCGTATGATTAACGATCAGGTTGTGTCATCCGTCCGTTTCTTTGGACGTGCTGCATCCGCGTGTCTCGCCACGACACCGCCGTTATCGGCTCGCTCGGAAAGCTCGATTGGAAAATGGCGATTGAATTTCGTCAGTTGGCCGTAGTTATGCAAGAACGATCTAACCCACACGAAATTCGTCTCGAGAAAATTGAAGACGAAAACCTCATGCATGGTTTGAAAAGTACAGATAACATAGAGGTTCGCCGCAGTCGTTCAAGCATGATTAGTTTGCTTTTTCTCAAGAGTGTTCCTTGACAACTGAACCGTTTAAAAAATAGGTGAAAAAGACAACTAGTAAAAGCGATGCAATTGATGGAAAATAAGAAATGTTTTTAAATTAATTTTAGACTATAAGGCTCGGATCTTTCTTGTTTTGCGTAGGAAGACGTGGAAAGACTATTCGTTGGTAACGCAAATTTAAAAAGATCATTCTTTGGTGAGTTGAATCGTTCTCGCATAACCATGGCCAATTGTTCTACTTGTAGGGCGGCCATGCACGACGGAAGTCGCTGATGAAGCAAAATGGGGAGCGATGAAACGAAGGAATGGTTAAAGCGCTCGCGTGTTCGCGCGCGGGTCGAGTGTTTTGCGAGACAACCGCGAAACGCGCTAAAGAGGGACACAGACTGTTGGTGAAAGAAGGAGGAGAGACATGACGAGAGATACACGGGTCGCCCGGGTCACACGCGGATGTGCGCGCGGTTTCACGGTGTGTTATAGTAGGCTCTCAGGGGACGTGCTTCGCGATAGTCTTGTCGCAATCCGGCGAAATATTAGGTGTTATACACGGTGACCCAATAACTAGCACCGTGAATATTCTCGAAATCTTGAGAGAGAGAGAGAGGGGGGGAGAGAGAGAGAGAGAGGGGGGAGGAGAAATGGGTGTCAGAGAGAAATTTCGGCACTTTTGTGTAGAAAAAGTTTGTTGAATTTTGCATACTTCACACGTCCCAATTTATCCACTCTAATTTTTATGTAACTTTATTTTAACTTAACACAGAGTGAACATGTTAACAAATGACACAACTTATCTCTATATTTTGCGTAGAAAATATGTCATCAAATATGTACATATTACGTACAAGTTACGTTACTTTAACACGTAGAAGTGGTGAATACGAACTCGACGCAGAATATTCAAGACACGACAATGTGTTAAATCAAGTTAGCAGTTCTATCATAAAACGAGTTTCGTGAGGATTTGATGAAACTTGCGCTACATATACCGTGAAATGTTTTGTAACTGCTCGTGTCATTAGAAAGAGATTAGCCATGTCAGGGTTGAGATATTAGCGACTAAAGTTGGTACTTTTTGTACGTGTTTCTTGAGGCTGGCGTGTATTGTTTTTAATTTCTATTTTTATCTTCTGTAAACTATATGTGAGATCTTGATGAGAAATCTTTTTTATCAAATTTTTTTCAATTGTTCAATCATATAGAGCCTCGATAATGTCTTATCTTATTTTTTCTCCCCCTATCCTTTTCATCCTGTTTATCTTATTTTTTATAGATATTAAGACATTCGATATGCTAATAATAGTTATTAGTTTACCCTGTAGAACGGAGTTATTTTGCGATAGGATCGGTAGTTCTGCGTGACGCGGTATTTTTTTTTTTTTATTATATGTCAACAACCTCTCTATCAAACTCACAGTTCCTGTCTCTGCCGATTACATCCGCGTATCGATACAACGTCGATGGTATGCGCTCGGCTGGCGCGCGTTACGCACAATTAGAGAAAAAAACGTAAAATAAAATAAAAAAGAAGAGGCAGAGGAACGTCTTATTATAAAGTTGTGCGTTTCACCTCGCGAAGCCACGTCGCCTGTCGCGCGCGAAAATAATCTCTCAGCGCTTCTTGATCGATAGACGTCGAAAGTTACGATCTTCCAACATTTACATACACAACCGTCCCGCACTTACTGACGGCACGCGACCCCATTGCCTTAATCTAACCTGTGCTCTTCGATCCCTCGGTCGTCGTGCTCCTCTTGTAATGCACCTGATCGTACATACACGCTTTTTCCATGCGCGAAGCTTTACATCGCAAACGATCGATTGGCTTCCCGATACGCATGATGCTGTTAAGAATTATGTCACTATTACGTAATATTCTTCCTATCTCGATGTACAATGTTGTTGTGCGTGTATGAGTTGCTGATATTCTAAAGAGAGGAAGAGATATAACATTACAACTCCGCGTTCACAACTCCTTTTACCGAGTCTTTTAATAACAGAGCAAGGTGAGTAAAGATTGATTCTCACTATCTAGACAACGTCAGACAGAAGTTCTTCAATCCTCCGTCAAAGCATTCTTCAACGTTTTTGTATTGGAATGATTGAGTTGTGACGATGGCGGGTAGTGCAAATGTACACCAAAAGAAGAAAACAGAGTTAATCTCATTAAAGATAAAGTTATAATTTTATATATTATATTATATTATTTTATAAATGTAATATTATATAACACTAATATTATATAGCTATTTATATAACACACATTTCTGGCGCCAACCATATCTTCCTGTAATTTAAGGAGAAAAATAGTAGTACAAGAAGAGAATTTTATAGCAGAAATTATTATAGAATTTTGTAACTAAAAAATAAATTGATGTTCTGCAGTAATTGACTATCCTTTCATTTCATATGTGCTATTTATATTTCAGGAACTGCGCTATTAAAAATTTTGATGTATTTCAAACGAAATTTATGTTCATTAATAAAATATATTATGCGCTACTATAAAAACACAGTAAAATTGAAAAGAATTTATATGAAAAAAAAGTTGTAATATTCTTTCTGTGTAGCAATTTAGATTATGATTATTTCTGATTTCTCATATTCTCTATATTATGAGCAGTTCGCTCAATGATTTTAATATTGATGAATTATTTTAACTTATAAAAAAAGGAAAAGATAATAAAGTTGAAGTTAATACATTTTAAAATAATTAGATTAAATTAAAAATCAAACTTGATTTAGTTATCAACTTCTTAACTTCTTAACTTAACTTTTTAACTAATTAACTAATCATTATCCAACCTTCCTAACAATACAGTAACACTTACGACAGAAAATGGTGCTTTTGACAATAATTTTTTCACTATGCGATTAGACATGTATATCAAACGTTTTTTCTCAATATACAAATACAAGACACATTTTGATGGAAGATTGACCGACTCCTGTTTGCCGCTGTCTGGACGGATAATGAGAACTAACCTCAAAACTCCAGCGACGTATAATTTGAGATTTCGTCGAGTTTAGTTTTCAATTATGATTCCACGACACAACGCGATTTTCACTTCGTAACGCGGAACACGGTAATTTCCCGCGATACACCCGTGTAAAATTTTCTATACACCTTAGATATCCCGAGGCGTTGGATACACGCATCCCCTGCAACTTTGTATCGACAGTTTTCAACAGAATCAACGTGCACGTTGATGCCGCCGAAGGTTCGTTCGTTGGTTCGCTCGTTCGCTCGTCCGTTCGCGGATTTCATATCTCCGCATATTGTGTCATGTTAAAAATAGCGGCTTGACTTTCCAACTCCTTTACGGAGGGCAAGTTTTACGCTCTCAACTTTCTACGTTATTCGGCGCCTCTCACCATGACTCCACCCTTCCGCCATAGCGTTGTTTTCATTTAATATCTGCCTTTTCTCCGACTTCCTTTCGCCGGACTAATACTTCTTTTCTTTTCCAATAGAATCCAGCAAACTGTTTAATTTTAATTCGATAGCAAATCTCTACGTAAAAAGTGTAACATTTCGACTAAATATAGGCAAAATCACGCTCTCTTGGTAGAAAAAAGATACTTCTTAATTAGAAGATTTTTCGAGTTTTACACGAATGAGTCGTCAATGAACGGGGCTTTTTGTCGCGTGCTATGCGCAGTACTTATTATGTCACGATAATGCCGCTATCTCGTAGACGTAACGAATTACGCGAGCAGTATTCGCTAATTAGCCGATAATTACTCCCGCAATTTTCGACCTGCATCAATCTGTTACTTAATGGTGCACGTTAATTTCAGTTTGCGGAACCATTACGTTGATCCTCAAATGGCACAGGATGTCTTATGGACGTGCGTTTTAAGGCCAGTTTATGTCCATGGATTTATGTCCATTAGACATCCGACGGATTTTTTTTTAGTCAGAAAATGGTCGTCCGATACAGCATTAGTGGACTTCCACTGGATGTACCGTGCTCTGGATCCATTTCTTCGCGGACCGTCGAATTTCGCAGCAGCGCTCGGTAACGCGTTCGTTAATTAAGACGGAAATAAACGAGCGAGAGTCACGGATTCAGCCAAATGGCTTAAGAGTTAGCTTATCCGGTTTCTTCTAGAAGAGCGAATAAATTTGCGGCTACTTGCGGAAGTACTTTCTTTCCAGTCGTGGCTTTTTATTCATTAAGTTATCAGTCTTGCGCGCCAAATAACAGCCAGCAAAATAATCAAATACGAAGTCGCACGGAATAGAAAATGATGATCATTGAATAATATTAGATTCATATAAAAGACTTGTTATTTTTTTATGAAATTCCAGTAAGAAGTTTGTACACCAAAAGGATAAGTCCTCGTTGGATATCTCAAAAGATCAATGTTGTTCTTCTTTTATTAAAAAAAAAAAACTATTAATCCCTTGGAATCAGATAATTTTATCTTCTATTTTGTTTAACAAACATGATGAACCTTACAAGAAAAATAATATTGTCGTGTTAGTATTTATTTCATATGACATTTTGACGATTATCTTTATATTATTTTTGAAGTTTGTCATCCATTTTGATATACCTTTAAAACTTGCTTGCAGTAATTTAGAATAACTTACTGGTAGAGACCTCTCATACACGGAGAAATATCATTTCACCACTAAAAAAATAAATCATTTAGTTCTTCCTTTAAATAATAATCATCTTCTTAAATATATAAGAATATTTTCTTTATAATAGTCTTAAAATATACTCATCTCAAATTTGAGAAAAGTTCATTGTCATGCACTCAAAAGAAGAATTTATTCTCTTCACAAAGATATGATGAACTAGTCGAAGGAAAATTGATTCCACTCTATGCAACCAATCGAATTTTGATTTTAATTTAATATTCTTGATTGGAAAAAGGTTAAACTTAATAGAATTCAGAATGTATTTTGAGTAGATTTATGGTGAACTCTCTCTTTCACATTCATGACACAAATTTGTGAATATATAAACTTATAAAATATTTAAAGCAAATAACACTTATTTGAATGCAGTATATATATTTTCCTGTGTGTGTAGGAATCTTTCAGTTCCTAAAATCGAGTTTTTCAATCTGATTCTTTATTCTTTTCTAGGCAACGGAAATTTCAGTATTACACCGACGGAATTGTGCTTTCCGCACAACAACCTAGAAAGGCACAGCGTCGCTAAAGATACAACACTTTTCGACTCATCTCCCATGTATCACGGTGTAACAATCACCGTGAATGAGAAACGACGTAGGAATGTGATTCGCCGGCGAAACAATGTGTGATACAATTGGAACGTTCGGATTACCGAGCCGAGGTAACACGATGTTCTCGAATTCCTCTCCCGAATGTACGGAGTTATGTAGCGTGCGAGCAATTCCTGCTTAAAGGCAGCCGAGTTTCCCATCGTACGAATGACTTCCTGGCCTGGGTTTTTATCGCGCGCGTCTCGATTCTCTTCTTAAGTTCCCTAACAATTGCTCGTATTTATCTTCCTGCAGAGGCGCAGGTTAATTACAATCGGAGAGATCGCGTTAATGACGCGCCCGTTATGACTTCGTGTCGTACGAACAAGAGAAGCAAGTTTCCCTGTGCGCGACAGAGCGATGTAATCTGAAGCTAGGCGCGCGTGGATGGGCGCAAAGTCCCTTCAAACGATCGTTCCAAGTTTTTGACTTCTCATGCCCGACACCGTGTGCAACCCTTCCGTGCGCACTACAAATAACATCGATGAACGTCAAACTGTCAAGAGCAGGAACGCGTTAAAGTGTGGTATATACATCATCCCGAGGACTTTTAGTAAAAAAAAAATGTCCGTAAAAAAGAAAGAAAAAACTGGGTAAAATAAACTAACAAAAATGTAGCAAAAAAAAATCACGAACGCTTTGAAGCGCAAAATAGGATCGCATTGCATGGATGTAGGGTCACGCTCTGCAATACTCTTCCATTCTATGACAAATATTTCGAAAGTAAAATAAGGCTCTCTTCTGGTTTTAAATCATCGTCGAACATCGATTCTCGTTGCAGGATCGTCGTGCGCGCCGATTTTACGCGCGCGAAATTCCGTAATAACCGAAACGGCGGGCACGATTTTCCGACATTTTTAACATTTTTTCTGCACGATAAAAAAACATTTTATATTTTAGTAGATTTCGATCGTGTGTAGAAATTTTTATGTTGAATTCTTAACATATCTGTGCGTTAATTTAATATATTGTCATTGTCCTTTGACTCTTTTGCGTTAAGTTTATATATTTCCTATTTCTAAATGTTAAAATGTATTCTAAGTATTAAAATAACACAATCTAAGTCTCTAAGTGTTAAAATAACATAATCTATATGTAATACATTTGCGTAGTGACATATTTTATATGTAAAGTTTACAAATAGATTTATTAACATATTTGTTATTTCTTATTTGTTAACATATTTGCCTTATGTTAAATTAATACAAAAATAGAGTGGATAAATTGGAACATGTGAAATGTGTTAAATTTAATACAAAATTTTTTGCGCGTCATGAAATATAGGATCGAGCGATACGGAATCGATTTTCCCACATGACACGCCATTAAGGCAGCAGTTAAGGCCGCCGTTTCGGTTTCGAGATAACTCATCTTCGACTGGACGTTGGAAGTTGGAAGCGCGCTGTGTAATTAATATCGCTTTTCTATGGTTGCACGGGCACGTCTAAACGCGAATGCGCTCGGTACGTAAAATTGCAGCGCGCGTCACTCAGGGACTCGTGTGCGCGAGTGTGTGCGTGCGTGCGCCGCGCGCAAACGGCAAAGGTGGCGAAGAACGCAGATTGCTAAAGGCGCTGTTCCGGTGACCTACTCCGCGATTATCACTCACGGTGGCCGATCGTCGATGCAAGTGCGTGAGCGTTAACTAGTGTTGCCAACTATACCACGCCACGAGAAAAGGAGGACGCGCAACGCGCACGGGGACGTAATCACATAAGTGTTGCGAGTCGTCTTATTTTTCGGGCCCTTTCCCGGCGCCGTTCTAGCAGGTGCGTTGAACTGACATTTGCGCGCACAGAGCAAGTCTCACAGCTCGGTTTTTCAACTCGCTGCAGTCTACGGCTTACTTACTATCGCGACTAAATAGCTAAAGTTAATACTTGCCATAGAGTGGAAACTTTTTCATATTATCTGCGGGAACTACGTGTGAGTTTTGAAGGTGTTATGCATTCTGTACTGTAAAAGTTGAGCCGCATGATTATTGCGGCGAAGGTAATCTGTTAATCTGAAAAGATTAACACTGTCTCGAGTTATTATCGTGACTCCTTGCCATCGTGTACACATTTTTTAACGCCATTCGGAAGCCACGTGTGAGTTCTCGAGTTTACACGTTATATGTGCCCTGAAAGAAAAAGAATGGTCGATCTAATTAAATTATAATTACTTTTGATCCTAACCATATTTTTGATTGTTTTAACATGAAAATGGTAATGTTAATATGCACATGTAAGGTTATTGTAATTTCACAATTTCTCTTTATTGCTTATTACTTTCTTTGAAGAATTTTGAAAAATTCTTCAAGATAGATCTAA
Organism: Odontomachus brunneus; assembly: GCF_010583005.1. Classification (NCBI taxonomy): domain Eukaryota; kingdom Metazoa; phylum Arthropoda; class Insecta; order Hymenoptera; family Formicidae; genus Odontomachus; species Odontomachus brunneus. The sequence continues at coordinate 3,288,359 of NW_022639459.1, read as the reverse complement.
TTTGTATTTGTTATGAAAAGAATACAATAGTTTAAACAAATCAAAAGGAATTTAATGTTTCACCACAAAAATTTTCCAGGCGTACCACTTAAGGAGTTGAAAAGATTTCTCAAATAGTGATACTGCCTTGAAATATGAGTCTTTCAGAAATCGAGCTGATGCTATATTTTTTGCAGCATAAAAGCACTTTCAAAATAAAAAAAATGCACAAAATATGAAATCGATCAGTTTGGTTTTCGAAAGGCATATACGTGCGGAATGTTAAGATTGTTGGGACATTACATTGTTGGCCATTACATGCTATGGAATTTTGGACGTTAAATATTGGGTCGAATTGAATTCGGAAGTGGCAAGCCCTCTAATTTAACCGGCGAATTAATTTGTCATTAAAACAATTTTTGGCAAATGCGGGATATTTCGTGTTATCTCATTCGCATTATTGCGCATTCCGCTTCCGGCTGTAGACAATACGCGCGATTCGTTAAATGGCGTACAAATTACAGCAGCGTGAACGGGTACGAGTGGAGTCGACGGGCGAAAAAGTCGGATCGCGCGACCATCGGCGTCCTCCCCTCTCCCTCCTCTTTTGCCTCTTGTTATTAAGTGAATGATGAAGATCCAGATCGCACTGGCCGATAATCAGGCACTGGCGATTTTCTGGCAAGTGTCCGCGGAGAAAGTATGGCCGATCGAACGATGCTGCGATCGATCTGGGCGGCGAAGCGTGACCGATTCGTGAATCGAACACGCTCCTCGATCGCGGGACGCTTTTTGCTCGGCTCGCGTTTATCCTATTTTTCGCGCATTTACCGTAACACTGATTTTTCAACATAATTGCTACAAGTTGTGCGTGATGCCTCCCTCTCGCATGTCGATGTTGTTTGCGTGTCTTTTAAAGCGAGACGAGCGATGCGAGGTCTTTTTTCTCGACGCAGCCGAGCGTCCCGAATCGCAATGAGTCGAAATATTGCCGGTGTGTCATAATTTACGGACGAGCTAATACAGAGCGACATAATAGCGCGATGATTGCGCACGGTAATGCGACACATTTCGACCTGACGGATATTTAGCGAATTAGCGTATTTTGTATTGATATTCTCTATCGTGAGTAAATAAAGTTAAGCGACGTGTATTACTAACTGGAATGAAATTTCTCCCAAGTGCATGATACACTGTTTCGACTAATAAAAGCAATTTTCATTCATAAAGTGATTGAAATTGTCTGCCTGCTGTCATCGATAAATCTAATATATTAGCTATAGTGTGTCGACTAGTAATAAGATTAAACTTCAAATTCTCAAAGTTAATTATTTGGAAATATTTTTCTGATACTCTTGTTGTTAAAAAAATGTTGTGCTTTCTTTGAACAATTTTCTCTTCCTAATTATGATGAGTATAAGAGGTCTATTAGTTAACACTTCTGACAGTTATTGATGCAATTATTGAACTTAATATCGAGTTTTTCGTTTAAAAAGGAAGTATCTTAATCCATATTATCTTATTGTGCTCCAAATATTTTTCTTTTTGATTTTAGAATAATCCCCGTTCTCTCTCACTCTCTCTCGACTATAAAATCTATAAAAGTAAAATTCTTCTTAGACTGAAAGAATTCCGCTAACAATGAGGTTATATTTTTTGAGCGTTTAACAACTTCTGCAACATGCTCACGTTAATTCGGCCGATTTGTTTAACGCAAAGTCAGTCATTATACATTAATCGTCACTCGAGACGGAATGAATCAAGCTTCATGGCGTGTTTCACGGTCGACTTCCTCGTCTCGCCGCTCTCGCTGTTTGCAGTAGACGTTATCTTGCATAGTTTAAGACGGCGCTCTTGCTGTAGTTTCGGCGTTACACGAGGCGAGCGCATTCAGCATGATTGATTTCGACGTAGGAGCGCAGGTAGCGAAAAGACAGCTCGGCACGAGGTGATACCGGCGATTCCTTAACACTACTAGCATGCGGCAAAGCGCGGCCAGAAAATAAGACGGTATTTATCACCTAAACCGGCCAACAAAGCAGGCGTGGCAGGTCGCAATTAAACATCCTAGCAAACAGGAAAGCAAGCACAGTAGCATATACAATTGGTGTTGCAAGGAAACTGTCCTTCCTCCGGGCAAGTTCAGAAATCCTCATTACGTGTAGATTTCACTAATTTATTTTGCGCTCCTAATAATGTGTAAAAAATTTGCAGAAATTTTTATTCAATAATATGGCATATATACAGAAAAATACTATTTTACTATTAAGAGAAAAGTGATTATCTAGTTTACTTTCCTTCCTCCAAGGATATATTGCCTATAAATAATGAGAACATGTTGAAAAAAGTACAGATTATTCTACATTGTGTCTGAAAGTGATTACAATCAGTTTGACATTATTCTATACAACTTAACAATGAAATAATTCTTACAGTATCTCAAAATAAACCTAAGATGATTTTAATATAGCATCTAACTATAAATATCGGCTTTAGAAATGCACTTAGTCCAAAAGAAGCAAAAATGCCGTTTTGCACAACCATAACGTTTTCGGTTTGTTTTATTGTTATATTAATTCAACCACTTTTTTCTCCAGTATTAAAACAATACATGACACATATGAAAAATGTAATTTATTGTGAATTTTTTATACGTGAGTTTCAAAGCTCTTGAAAAAGTTCCATATTTCTCTCGGAAAAAAATGCTCCTGCCAATACTTTTATTGTTTGCTCTCTAAATTTTCCATACTTTGTTCAAATTTTTCCTACGTTATAAGTATATCCTAGCCGGGTCACATGGTACTTCTTCTAATATTTATATCTTCTAGAAACATTCTTTGTGCGATATGTACAGACTGGGCCAAAGAATATCAATTTATGTCGGGTCGCGTTATAAATAACTGCCGACGGGGAGAGAGACAGCAAATATTATTTTTTTTTTTTCAGTATACTCGCATGGAGAAAGTCGATAAGCTGCCACTTAACGAGGAACACAAGTCATTATTAATAATGACCAATATACGTATATTAGATTGCGCTCTATTGTGAAGCGTCGCTTACGAAAACATATTACCAGAAAAATAAAGTGAATGTCATTTTTGACTCGATCCAGTACAAAAGGAGAGTGCACGAGAAATGTGTCAGGCGCGATCAGGTGTCGACGTAAGGAAATCTTCCTTCGTGTTCGCGAGTGATTCGCGAGAAAGCCGATTTTTCTGGCGCGTTCTTAATTAGGATAAGCAAAATATTATCCTCGCTTGAACTTGTCGTGAGCGACTAAATTTAGATACAATCATGCGTTAAGGCGGACGCACGAGAACAGCGGCACTCTCTACGAACGCCTCAATCAGGTTGAAAAACAACCTTGACCCAGTGGCGAAGCGACGTGTGTAATCTCCGATTGTCGTGTCTGAAAGCAGTATTTTACAGGCAATCGTCGCGCGAGCGCGAAGACGACTCATTTTTGCATGCTACGACTGCTGCCGATACGCTAGAAACGCATCACTGCAATATATGAGTGATGTAAGAAACTTAGTCATATAATTCATTGAATCATTTTCATTCCTTTTGTCGCGTTCCTATCTCGCGTAACAGGGAAACCCGACGAACGGGAAAAACCGTCTTCTTACGAATATTGCGCAAAGTAAACAGGAAAGAGGAGCTTTTCTATTTGACGTCTCTTTCACGTCTCTTACAGTGTTTGTATAATTTTTAATTGCACGTCTCTGTCGGAGTACAATTATATTACAATTTATAAGTAATGAGTTTGTTTCACTACATTCATTCGCTATTCCTCTTCAATTAACATCCCAGACAGCACAAATGTCCAAAATCGAGTCAGGACGTCTTGAGGACGTCTGTAAGACATCTTTAAGACAATACCTTATAAACTTGTCTTAAAGATGTCTTAAAGACATCTTATGACCCGATTTTGGACATTGTCTGGGATCTCAGAAATGATCGTAGTTCTCTGTCTAATAAAAACTCGAAAAGAAGCTAGCCAGTGTTTCTTGGGCAATCACAAGCCCAAGTACTCGGCAAGAAAAAAATGATAAGTAAGTACAGAGCAGTTTCTGTTTCCTGTATTACTCTGCAAGTGTAATGCGAGTACTGCGATTGAAAGGTCGCCATATTACTCGTACCAGCGTGATATTGTACGATTAACGAGATCGATACGGCAGCACGTAGAAGGGGCTAATTCTGCAAGATCAATGTATGTTTAATCCTCGATATGCGCTAGATTACAACCGGCAACGTAATCACTGTCTGTATGCTAATTAAATTATTGGAATCCCTGTCGCACGCTTCGAATTATTTCATCTCCGCGTCTCTGCCGAGCCGATTACTCTCCGTCGCGCTTCGAATTGATTTTTGTTGCCGTTCGATTGTCCACGACTCGAGCGGATACTTTAGGCGCGATTGGAGATCGGATGAGAGGGAAAGAGGTCGTGACAAAGTGACGTGTGTGGAATCGCGCGTACACTGACAGGGACTGCGCAGAGACTATCGTTGAATTTAAGTGTGCTTCGTGCATGTGATCAGCGCAAGTACGAAATACCTTCTCGCCCCGTTTCGCGCGTTGCGTTATTTATGCGGCTCATCGCCGCGGCGCGCGCGGCGCTATAATAAATAATTTCGATAAAAGGCTTCCGTTTATCACGGATTCAATGGCAACGTTTGCCCCGCCGCTTATGACCGCGGCTTCAATTTGTTTCAATTAAAATCGTAATAGAATACATTATCATCATTGCGCCGGGCATAAATTCCCTCCCTCCCCCGCTCTCTCCACCCCATGCAATCCACCGCCCTCCGCGTTCGCCCCCGCCGCCGTACAGTCCGAGATACTCGAGAACATTTCTTTCGATTGCGCGAACGCGACACAGCAAAAGCGGCGAATATATCGCTCGCCGTGATTTTTCGAAACGTTAATATGGACCGACCGTTTTTTACGATAACTAAACTGCAAATGAAGTTCTCAGCTCATCATGCGCCAACTTTCGTTGAACGAAATTCGAAACTTTTTCGCGCTAATTAAAACCTCGTTAATTATTTATATACATATATTTTCAAGTGTTGATCTTTCGGACAGGAAACGCGGGCGCTCGGGAGGAGGGGCAGGAGGAGAGAGAGACAGAGAGAGAGAGAGAGAGAGAAAGAGAGAGAGAGGGGCGCGCGCATTTGAACCTACGAAACCGAATTGGCCCGGGCAGTAACCAGGGCTCGGGCTGAAATTTTCGCCAAGGGAAAGTCGGCGCGGCGCGCTCGTCAAAGAGAATACGTCCCTGCTACTGATTTCCACCTTTTCTGGGCCACCCTGTAGAGAATATCGCGACGAAGTGGAAGTCTGTCGACGAGCCGCATACCACACATCGCCGGATGATCGCGGCGAGACGCGCAACGTACACACGCACACGTGTACGCGCGGCAAGGTGTGCAGAGGCCGGAGAAGGAACGAGACACACTACGCGAAGTGGCGTGCCACGGGAGTATGGACCTTGCGAGCGGTCAAAGTCGTGGCCTACTTCACTTCCTAGCTTCGAGAAACTTTCTCCTCGTGCCGCTCGTGCGTTCACGCGAGAGCGGCGGGGTTCTCGTGATCGGATATACCGCGGCGATCCCGCAGCTTCCCCTACGCTCGTCGTGTCTACGAGGAGTGACGCGCGACGTGACCGAAATCGCTGTAACTAGCTCCGTCCAAAGACGAGAGTCCGCGTTTGCACCTCGCCACTTGACGCCAAGTGTAGCCGTATGCGCGCGCGAGATCGTCAATTCGAGATAGTCTTATCCTCGTGCGATTCTCGCGCGAGACGATAACACCGCCGGCGTCGGCCTCGTAACAAATGGACGCGGGAGTAGATTAATTTTCCAGCGTGGCGCCTTTGAGCAAATTAAATTAAAAATGCAGACCGCCATGACGCGCCTGTGCAGACCTGTGTACAATCGACTTTCTTCTCTATATTTTGTTCGGATTAATTAATTTTCAACGCAATGTTTTGTGTTCGGAAGAAATATGATCACTGGCTCAACACTGGAGAGAGTTCGATTCATGATTCTAAAGGCTGATACGCGAAGCAGTCACAGTTGGAACTAGAGTTAGAGCTTATTTAATCTTGGAGATTTCGGGACTTCTTACAGTTTATAGGAAGGATACAAGAAATATTTGAGTAAATTGTGAATAATTGTTTAAATATATATACGTAGATAAAATTATGGGGCATGCAACACACGAAAAACAGCTATTGACATCCTTATCATTGACACTTTAGAAAAGCTTTGCAATTGAATTCCTTCCCTGAATTCTATGATTCCAAAAGAGAATTTTTTAATTAACTTTCTATCTTGCACGGAAAAAAAAGATTTGGTTGAATGAATCAAATACCTGGTCGAATATGAACGATCCACAAATTCCGATTGAAGTAACCCGAATTCTGTTTAAGTTAACAAGATTTTTGGTTGACTTAAATAGAATTCGGGTTACTTCAATCGGAATTTGTGGATCGTTCATATTCGACCAGATATTTGGTTAATTCAACCAAATCTTTTTTTTCCGTGTGATAGACTTTTATGATTATCATGACGTGAGACTCGATGATGGAAACTTGAACATTTTTTTAATTACATTTATGAAACAAATATATTGTATACAATTAATCATTGAATTTAAATCACACGATGATATAATTTTTTTGTTATATTGATGTAACAATTTAATAAACTTGATTTAATAAACTCAGACTTTTGCAATACATTTTACACGACATATTGTTTGGAGATGTAATTAAAAATATTATAAAGTTTCCATTATCGATCGTCTTACGTCGTGATAATCATAAAAGTCTATTTGAATATAATCTGTTTTGATAAATATGAATGCTGTATGAATCACTCGTAAGAGATGCAATCTTTACAAAGCGACCGACAAAGTTTCTGCCGAATTTATACACATCTGTCTATGTAGGATTTTCCGATTAGGTGTTCCACTTTATTCACTGTAATGTTATAAAAACAGCAGAGTGGCGAATACAGATTTCGTAAGTAAGTATAAATACTAAGCAAGAGAGAGAGAGAGAGAGAGAGAGAGAGAGAGAGAGAGAGAGAGAATCGCCGAAGACGATGTTGCTTGCGAGTCCCATCTCGACGTAAATCGGAGTCGATTTTTAGCGGGCGGGCGCGCGCGCAATCAATTGACTGCGACATTAGCGATCGCGCCGATCTTCGCCGACACCGAAAACGACGTTTCGTTTCTCGTCCTGATTTTTGATAATCGGCCGGCGGTACAACTAAAAGTATTATTCGGAACGTTCCATTGGCCGAGTATCCGTCGCATCCGAGTATGGGCCACGATCCATAAACCATGTGTACGAAGCGTGCACCGCTCGCACCAGGCCGATAATCCGCGGGTAACCGGCTCTCGCGAGGCAGTAAAATACCTGCGAGCGTCCGACGGACACCTGAGAATTGGTACCTCCAGCCCGTAAAAGTACCTTCGCCACATCTTCCTCTCCTTCTCGCTGCTCCCGGCGCGTTATTATTATTTCTCGAGGGATAAGCTACGGGTTTCACCGATTACCTCGGTAAACTTCACGCTCGCTACTCGTCGACATCGCCGACGTCCGATTTCGTGTGTGGAAGTGTCCGCCATTCCGAAGGAACCCCGATCGAAAAAGATTGCAGTCGACTTGCAACGGAGTCTCTTTCTCCCCCCCCCCTCTCTCTCTCTCTCTCGCTCGCTCTCTCTCTCTGTCTTTCTCTCTCCCTCTCTCTCTCTGTCTCTGTCTTTCTCTCCTTCTGTCTCGTTCTCTCTACCACTGGCACCCGATTGTAACCTGTTCAGGGCCAGAGAACGCCGATCGCCATGTTCTGATTGCTTGAGGAATCAGAGCGTCCTCTTCGCTGGCCGGGCTGATTCAGATTTCGCAAGTCACCGTGATCTAGACTTTGGTACCGGCGGTAACAATGCGCCCGGTAATTAGCTACCAGTGTACGAGATACCTATCGTTCGATCGGAGGAGAGCTCGATGATGCGAATTAACGCATTCCCGGCAACTTTCAATTGATTCCTCGCGCTTGAGCGTCGTTTCGGCGAGATGCTATCGCGCGGCGAGTTGCTCTCGTCGAGCAACTTTGTATACACCGGGATTGCTACTTCTCCTTGCCCCGTTCCCAGCTTTCCAAATAAACAACCTCGATGGAAGAATAACGGCGGAAGTAACATTTTTCACGCGGTGGAATTGCGTGTCGATGGAAAATCGGCAGCTAATAAATTCAAAGCAACCCAGACGGAGACAGGTGTACGTAAATTTGGGCAGCTCGACTCGACTGGTCGATTTGTAAACGTCGCGTCCCTTATGAGTGGTTCGTATGGCGCTCATATGTATCACAGAGTGACGAAATAGAAATATGAGAAAAATAGGAAAAAAAATGATGAAAGTTTGTTGAAAACGATATAAACCATGTAAAATTTGATATAAGAATCTGAATGTGATTTTTAGTAAATCTGTTGCTGTATTAACACATAGCTATAAACTTATATCGTTGTAAATTTAATGATCATTTCGATACAATGTATTTTCGCTAATAGAACTGAGAAGTTTCCATCGTCGATGATGTCACGTTGTGATAATCGTGTGTGAAAGTTCGAACAAAAAAAAAAGAAAGAATCCTTAATCGAAAATACATACAGAGTCAGCGTTTGAAAATCAATTATCTTGTCGGGCGTAAAAGGCTATGAAAGATATCATTACTGTGCGACGTATACGCGTGGTATAACGCGGTAATGCGCACGAAGGGAATTTGCGCGAGCGATTATGGTCCGCTCAAATTGATGGACACGTAGGGTAGAACGAATCTAACCGTCGGTGAGCGAATATCCTGTTTGCGAATGCCGGGCGCCAATCGATTCCGGATGCACTTCGCAAAAGCTGCGGAGTGCTAGATGCGATTCTCCCGCAGTATCGATGCGGCTCGAATTCCATCGCGAGAAAAGCCAACTGCGATGCTATTGTTGGCGAATCTACTGATCCGATCGCATTGCGGAACTTATGGTGAGAGTGCAAAAGGTAATGCAACAACTTACAACGGCTGGAAGCTCGCCCGGGTAAGGTGAAATAGCGTGCGATTTAAACGATTGTACTTTACAAGGCGAAATCAATGCTGCAGAATTATACAAGCTTTCGGCAAATTATTTTGCGAGAGAAACGGTACTACCTGATCGCTGAAGAATGAGGCAAACTTAACAAAATATGCAAATATTGGGTTGACTCATAATTTTGGGGGGAGATGTTTGGTGAAGGGAATTTGGAGAAAATTTTATAGGGGCGAATTTGGGGAATGAATTTTAGGGAGAAGAATATTTTTTGAGAAGGGAGTGAGAGTTTTGTAGGAAGAAGTTTGATCGTAAGAAGTTTAGAGGGGAGGAAGTTTGGAAAGTTTGATTCAAGGCTACGATATGCGAAAAATCGCCTCGGAGTGTACAATTGTCGCACTCGACGTTTTTTTATTATCGTATCATTTCCTCGAAATTAAACGTAACTCGAGACTTTTTTGTTGAAACACAATTACGGAATATTCTCGGCATTACTTGTAATTACGCGTTTCTTCCCGCGCGATAAAAACCTCGTTCTTCGCACCGGATAAAATGCGCTAGCGATCGATCGCCGGCGTAAATGATAAAAGGTGAGATTAATAGTTCATCTCCTCGTGAGCGTCGATCTGCAGTAAGACCATCGCCCGGAAACTGTTCCTCTGCACTGTAATCCGAAGCGCGGTAAGTGTAACGCGATTGCAGGAAGGTAGAAGAATTTAATAATCCCGACGCAATCTTCACTCGTCCCTGGGTATTTCTTCTTATAATCTTGCATAAAGGCGAGCTCCACTTAATGTGATCTTGAATGAAAGGCGTTGAAGAAAGAGTCCGTGCGCGTTCACTCGCTCTCGTCGCGTCTCTGTTATCCTATTTACCTGTAGAATCTCGACCATTCCGGATGTGCAGGATGCAGCCGGTGAAAGTGAGTCCAGGGGCGTATCCGAGTGTTGTCGGAGGGATTCGATCTTCGTGAGTAAAAAAGCAATGTCCGTTGTATACGGCGTTTCTCGAGAAGACCGATTATTCTTTGAACGTAATTTGCGAAGTATCGCATAAACGCACCGACGCCGACGCATTTCAATACGCGAAAGCTCATCTCAAACTTCGTAATGAGAAAAATTGCAGATGGAAAAGTCCATGCATTTCTATAATCTTTCTTTTCCTGCAGAATGCCAGCGTCGAGTGTGATGTTAGCAGATTTGGGTAAGTTGATTCATTTTTTAACTAAGTTGAGTTTAAAGTTAATAACTTATAAAAATAACTTAGTCAAGTTAAAACATAAACGAAAACTAACTTAATCAAAATTTAAAAGAAAAAGTTAACGTTGAATTAATGTATAAAGCTAGAGAAGTTAATTATGTCAAGCAATATATATATGTGTGTGTGTGTGTGCGTGTGTTTTTTTTGTACAATTAACTTTTTAATTATATATTATGTGGAATAATGAAATGACAGTTGTTTATAAAATAATATCGACTGTTTTGTGCTTAAGATTGCATACGAAAAAAGAATAGAGTGCTCAGAGAGACGAGAAAAAATTTCTGCATGTATTATTTTTTATATTTTTTTTCCACATTGTAAGCAGTCTGTCACAATGGTCTCAATATTCATGAATTATTTTAACTTATATAAAAAGAGTTAATAAGTTAGAATCAATGTATTTTATGCCAATAATCAGGTGATTTATCTTATATTACGAAACATGAAAAGGAAGAGTCTTGCGTCACTGCGTAGGTTCGAACATGTAATAGATAATTGAATATTGACTATTAATTGATGTTAATTTCGTAAATTCTAACGAGAGACTTTTTCTGCCGAAGATGTGTGTCGTGTTTCGAGAAATGCTTTCGTAAACGTCATTGACGTCATTCCGTACCCGGATATCCTACTACCGCATGTCGTTGACATGCAAGACGCAGAGCGATAAAAGTGAAAAGTGAAAGTAGGGAGTAGTTCTGCTTATAGATATTGTCACGCGTAAGACAGTATGAAAATAACAACGAATTGTCTTTCCTTTCATTGACTCACACTCGGATTAACAATGCATACCGAAGCAGATGTACAGGTTGTCTTGTACTTTCATGCACGGATTTTTAATTGACATAACGATTTCTTTATGTGTGCGAACTAAAACTGTAAAAGAAAACTGTAAAATAAAACTGTAAAAGAAAAATTCGTTTAAGTCAGTATTTGATATTGATCGCTTAAAGTTTTCTTTGACTAAAATAATCGGCAAATTAATAATCGGGATTAACAATTGTTATAAAATCACAATATCATTGATTGATGAAATTATTTGTGATTTTATATATAACAATTAGTCAATCTTTGACTAATGTCTACTTGTTATATAATAATTAGTCAATCTTTGACATAATTGATTATGTATTGATTAATAATTAATTTCGATTAAATTTCTCATTATTATACATATGGAGATTGATTAATTTGCTAGTTGCAGAGTATAAATGTTTCAGGTTGTAAGTTGCAGGTAATAAAAGTTATTTTAAAGAGAATTAGAGAACTTCTTTTATAATCATCTTCAATAAAAACTTTACGAACTAGATTCAAAATTATTTTCATTGCCAATGTATATTAAACAGAAAACAGATAATATATGTGAATAAGTGTAAAGTAATATTCTTCGAATAGAAATGAAATTCAGTAAAGAAAAATGAATTAAACAGATATGATTACATTTGTAATCATAATTTTGGTGAAACATTAAAGAGGACTTTAAGAGTGTCTAACTTTCTCGTAATATTCAAAGTTGTGTTGCACGCATCTTGAAAGACGTTTATTTTTTCTTCAATTAGTTTTCTTCTTACAGTGATTTTACATTCCTTTGAAAAGTAGAGGTGCGAGAGACAGTGAATCATCGCCACGTAAATGCGCGTCTGGCAGAATAGAGAATTAATGCGTGGGTGGTGAAAGTGAGCGTGTCGACTGACTTAACGACGTCGTCATCGCGTCGATATTAGAAAAGGGAAAATGGAACGCTTTTTAATGACGTCAACCGATCTGATCCGGAATGGGCAGGGCGAGTGAGTCGTTTTATTTCTCTGCATACCGCTCGAAGAGAGCATTGTGTTTTCTACTGAGAGAAAGTGTATATTTTTTAACAAACATGTTATGTGGCGCGCTTTAACGATCGAACAAATACCAATGATGACTAATTGCGCTTGGAAACTTTATAGCTCGCGTCCGACGTTCGTTTCTGTTCTCATCAAACGGATCAACCTATATTTATCTATGCGAGTGGAAATAATGATCGAATTCATCCAAGCCAAAAGTCGCTGTGAAAGGAAACCGAAACGATGACGAAATGAAAAAAAAAGACCAGACCGTGTCGGATTTTCCGATATTTAAAATTAAATGGGGCAACGCACGGAGTAGGTTACCGTGAGAAGAAAAAGCAGAAAGAGGATTTTCAATGAATTCGAACTAATGGAATGACGTGACAAAATATACGATATTGTGCAACTAACAGGTATTACAATTCACGTTGCGATGAGAGTAGTTTGTAACGTTTCATTGGTGGGCTGTGAGGCTGGATAGATAGGCATAGATACCTACTTTGCTAAATACCATATACTCCGGCGTGAGCTGCGAACAGAGCCGCAGCCTGAGCTCGCTAATCTCGGGTTAGAGACACGTTATCCCTTTTTAAATTGCAGTCCCCTGGCGTAACACGTGTATATACAATGT
>NW_022639459.1:3273690-3275577 GCF_010583005.1 Odontomachus brunneus | reverse complement strand
GGGGGGGGGGGGGGGGGGGGGGGGAAAGAGAAAGAGGGAGAATTTAGTTAAGCGGCGCCAGCGATTTTAGTGCATCCGGTCCTTAGTCGTATTACTGCGTGAATGCCGCGTGAAATGGTACTATTCCGTGAGGATAGCTAATTTGAGTGAAACGTGGTTCAAATTGAAGAACTCGTTCTAGAGTCTTAACATTCTCTACAAGTCGGACAATGTCCGATCGGACAATGTCCGATTTTTCACATTTCTTTCGCGTAATTATTATGTGTCATTGATAACGCAAATTTCTATTCTCTGAATTGCGGAGTTCTATTTAAAATAATTCACAAAATCAATATAATAACATATACATTTATTAGAGCTTCTTTTTATATCAACATTTAATAACATAAATTTAATCTTAGACTCATTTACTTTATAAATATCTTTACTTCTAAATATTTTTACTTTATATATCTTATAAATACTTCTAAATATTTTTATTTACTAAATATCTTTACTTCATCAGTTTGCGAGAATGTTTGAAAATAAAACATCAGACGGGCTTGAAAATGAATCCTTGAACTTGTACTAGATTAAAGTTAACTTATCTAAAGACTTGATTTCATCAGGAAACTTTCCGTTTCCGATTTATTAAAAAATAACGAAAGCATCTGTTCTTCTTTGATTCATTTCGATTTATTCTTGGACGCGGAGAAATCTCCATTAATCCATTAACGTTTCGATGTCTAATCGTTCCTAGAGCTGCCTGATAGTGATGTTTCAAAGCACGTTCCCGAATGCAAATTATGATATGGAATTCTACGATGGTTTATAGAGCAAGTTGCATTTTTGAAACGATAATGATGATGGATGACGCGATTCGAGTACACTTAAGAAATTGATCGTGTCACATCTGTGAGTCAGTTCTCGCTGTAGTAAGACAGTAATCGCTAATTGCACGTCACGCGTCGCGAAGGCCTGTTCGTTAAGGAGCCAATTTTTACGTTGCCGTACGCATGGCTCTTCTACTTTCGCGATCATTTCGCACATACGCAACGCGTTTACGCACTGAGCGCGATAAATAGATACATTGGATGCGCGAAACTACTTTCTATCATTCGTGTATCGTGAACGAGTTAAACGCGTCGACGTTTTTGATGACGTACTCGGCAATTTATATTTGACACGACAGCGCGTACATACATATACATAGCCCTGTTAAAGCGAGTTCGCCAGAGCATATTACAACGTTAAACTTCTCCTCGTCGGCCGATTAGCATATAGGCACACTGACACACTAAGATCTCGAATCTGTGCGGATCGTCCCAGAAATTACGATCCTCCTCGCAGCCGTGGATATTAGAAGCCAAAGTAGATAACATGATGATCGTGCATGTGCATGCATTTTTCCGGAAAATCGAAACCTTGAAATTGGAACAATTTCGCGAAAAGTCACTGTAACGAAATTTAAATACGCTGAGGTAATATTCTGAAATATAACTGTATACTGAAAATACTGCAGTAAAAGTTACAACAAATTTTGGGAGTTGTTAACGTTGAGTAGTAGGCGAGGTGAAGATCTACTTTGCCATTAGTATTCCAAAATGCAAACATTATGTAATGTTGATTATGGGACTAAGAACAATTAGATAATAATAATCAATGAACTACTCGCACGATATACAATAGAAGCAGCGAAGTATCCAAGAGAATCCGCAGTGTTATTAGCTCCCTCTTATTAATTTCTTCGATCAGTGGTATAACCAGGGGAGGGGACTGAGGAGGCTGCAGCCCCCCGAAATTAATTTTTTGGATTACGCTAAGTGTGAGAAAAAGTTTTTCGAATGATCTTTTTTTTGCTCGTCAAAAATAAAAAGTATAACCCCTCCCCCCCCCCCCCCCCCCCCC